>NW_026924863.1:75000-112500 GCF_032062105.1 Saccostrea cuccullata
TTAATTTATCCTTAATAGTAGTGAATATCAAAATCATTTTTAAGCGTCCAGTACGAAGAGCTGAAAAAGAATAACTTGAATCAGGAAAACAGCTATGACGTTCTCAGTTCACAAAATAGTGAGTACAATTACATCTTTAATTATACCTCTAGATATCAAGATTGAAATTCTTAAATCATTCATATTCAACATTTATTTGATTTCTTTATAATTCGTTGTGGAATTCTTATTACGATTGTATTTTTTTTTCTAGAAAACAGAACCTCTGGGTAAGTTGTCGCCTTCATTAAGACTGATGTTGATTAACAAATAATTAGCACATTGATTAATGAATTAAAGAATTAATAATTAACATCAACAACATTACAATCATGTTAGAAATTCAAAGGCTAGTCAATTTGCTTGATAATAACTCTTTTGGACAATACAGGGCCACATATGAAGATCTCCAACCTCAAAAAGAAGAAAGGAAGTATGAGGAATGTGTAGGTCATAAAGGTCTGACTGGAAAATGTTTATAACAATAATAAAAGAAAGATATATTGTTACTTTTTATACCCCACACCACTAGTTGCGTGAGGTATAATGTTTTTGACCAGTCCCTCAGAGTGTAAGTCAGAGTGTCAGAGTGTCAGTCAGTCCTTTTTTTTGTCAGCGCAACTCCTCATAAACCGCTGCACAGAATTTCGTCAAGCTTTGCAGGTATTTAGGACACAATATGTAGATGTACATATTACCAGGAAATTCCGATTCCATTATTTTTCTGGGAATTTTGGCAATTTACATTTTAGATATTTGGGGAGATCTTGAATATAGTGGTGAATAGTTTGTCAGCGCAACTCCTCATAAACTGCTGCACAGAATTTCATGAAACTTTTTTGAATTATCATTTATTTTCTTAAGTTAAATAATAAAAAATGGCTTATGAAAAAAAAAAAAAATGTGCAGAAAATCTTTTTAGGTGAGTTCTAAATAGATTTTCTGCTGTGAAATTTTGTAGGTAATTTTTGCTTATACGTATGAAAGACAAGTCAAATGGCTAACTCAACATTCATAATTCGAATTTCAAGATTCGTTATCTTAAACCAATCAAAATGCGAGATATTATACTTGTGTGTAAAAGACGAAAATAACGAACACTTATATTAATAAGTACTGGTCTGAATACGTTGAACACGGCAAGATGCAGATGGGAAAGGGTTTTCCATTTAAATTTTTAAAAGAGGCTTTTGACATCAAATTTATATGGAAGTTTTCCCCTCTTTTTAGCTATTGCTATCCGTTTTCGTCCGTCGTCGTGCGTCTTGTGTAAACATTTGAACATTTTCAGCTTCTTCTCTGAAACCATTCAACCAATTTCAACCAAATTTGGTATACAGCATATATGAATAAAGGGAAACATAAATTGTGAATTTTATGGTCCCTGCCCCCCCCCCCCCCCTTGGGGCATAAGGGGGCGGGGGGGAAATTACTAAAATTAATGAAATCATTAAAAATCTTCTTCTCTATTCCTGGACATCAAGCAGTCAAACCGTTGGTATGAATGTAATGAGCATTGCGTTCTCTACACAAATTGTGAATTTCATGGCCCCAGGGTCAGGGATTCTGGTGTAAGGGCGGGCTCTATAGATTAGATAGTGAAAATGTATTATTTCTTTGAAAATCTTCTTCTCTGCTCTTGGGTATTAAATAAACTAACTAAGTACATAGTTATAATAAGCAAGAGTGGCTCTACCAAAATTTTGAATTTTATGGCCCCAGGGTCAGGGGTTCTGGTGTTAGAGCGGGGCTCTTTTGATTATATAGTGAAACAAAATTATTCTTTGAAAATCTTCTTCTCTGCTCCGGGGTATTAAATAAACTAAGTACATAGTTATGATGAGCAAGAGTGAATCTTCCAAAATTGTGAATTTTATGGCCCTAAGGTCAGGTTGTCTGGTGTAAGGTCGGGGCTCTATTGATTATATTGCAAAAATGCATTTATTTATTTTATGGCTCCAGTGTCAGGGGTTCTGGTGTTAGGGCGGGGCTCTATTGATTATATAGTGAAAAAAAAAACATTAATTCTTTGAAAATCTTCCTCTCTGCTCCTGGGTATTAAATAAACTAAAATAGTATATAGTTATAATGAGCAAGAGTGCCTCAACCTGATTTGTAAATTTCATGGCCCATGTGTCAGGGGTTTACCCATTTTGTTTAAGTGGGGTCTTTTGATTATATGGTGAAAATACTTTAATTCTACGAAAATATTTTCCTTTGCACCTGGGTATTATGCCAAGATCTAAGTATCTATATTTATGATGAATAAAGGTGCCTCTATCAAATGGTTAATTTCATCCCCCCTGGGTCAGGGGTATGGGGGGATACATAGACTGAAAATAAATTAATGCTTTGAAATCTGCTATTTAATATTAATCAACCATTTATGATGAAATAAAATTTAGGATAAAATTTCCAAAATTTTGAAATAAGTGGCCCCAGGGTCAGTGGTTCCTTTTGGGTGGGGTGCACAACTGGTTTTAAGTTGGAAGTGCATTTTTTTCTTTGTTACTCTGATCTATCTCTAGGTATTAAGTACATGTCACTAGAGTAAGCAAGCTAAATGTATAATTATGATAAGCATTTATGGCGTCTCTTTCAAAATTGGCCTCTGGGTTAATCCACAAACCAAATTCAATTGTTGGAAAGTTGTTACATGATACTCAGGTGACCTATAAGGCCCGTGGGCTCTTGTTTCTTTGTTGCAGTACTGACTACTGAGTATGTTGCTTTCCTCTCGATTTATTGTTCTATTGCCTTGACCATGAAATCTTGCGCTTTGTTTGTCTATCGCCTTTATTAAGATAATATCTAATGAGATGTTAGATAAATGGAATTAATGAATGTTTTGTTTTTTAATCAAAAGGTTCCATAAATACTTTATTTCTATTACAGATGAAAAAGACACCCCTAACACGAGCTCCAAAGTCTTGTCCCCAGAAAACGTTTATGTAAATATGTCATACAAATAAAACTGAGAGCTAGGTTTATACGAGAATTTTCGTATTTTTTAAATTCTGAATGATCTCAAATAGTTATTAGGAATGTGATTGCTTGCGCAATAAAGCAAATATTTTTGAAAACTGTTTTATGAGTAATCATAATAGTGAAATAATATGTTGTAATGCATTTTACAAGTAAATGTTATGCTATAATGCAGCATTTTTACCAATAATCAAGCATGTTTATTTCAGTATTTTGTTACATTATTTCTTTTAATTTATGCTTACAATTACTTTGCAGAACCGTCTTATAGTATCCTTAATATTCATTAAACATTTTATAGTTCAAGTAAATCAAAAACGTGAAATTAGTAGAAACGGTTTGTTTTGTTTTCTTCCATTGTTAATTATCCTGTGTTTTGTTTGAATGAATGTCACTTTTAACATCAAGGTGTCTCGATAAATAACCTTAGCTCAAGAGCAAACAATAAACAATCTTGATATTTTTTAATAGAAAAAGCGTTCCCTGCTTTCTTGAAATCGAGAGCTCGACTAATAAATAAGAATATAAATTAGAGTTAAACTTGATAAAGCTCATGCACATTCAAGCGAAGTTCAATTACTGGAAATATAATCTATTTAAAGTAACAGCACTTTGTAGAGTAAATAAAATGTATAGAAATGGTTTATAAGTTAACATTTATTGCTTTGAATGAGGGATCTGTCCTCGGGAAATTGAAATCTGTTAATGACCACATTTGGATATTGAAAATTTGTGAATGATCACGTTGCAGTATATATTATACATTTATTGCATGATAGTGGGGGAAATATGAAGACTTATTCAGCCAAGAAATTCTTATTCCCCGAGGGCTTCGCCCGAGGGGAATATGATATTTCTTGGCTGACTAAGTCTTCATATTTCCCGAACATTCATGCAATGAATTGTTTATTATACCGAAACAAGCAAAACCTTTGAAATAAAAATAAACTTTCAAAGTCGGCACCGCTCTCAAATTCACTTTCATTGTTAACGTAAAGTTACTATAAAATCCTTTGGTTAACACATTGTCATCAGTTTTGTGACGTAAACCAGGCTATTGTGACGTCTACTACTCTCGGGAGTTTTCGTTCAACGAACGAGAACTATATTGCGGGAAAATTCACTAGGTGTTCCGAAGAGGTGGAGTATGATGAAAAGCATGCCGACGACGGGAAACATGAAGTTTTACGGCCCGATCACGTGATAACCTAGAACTAATCAGATAACGCGTTGTGTAGAATATTTATAATGGGGTATAATAATATTTTTGGCATTTATCACGTGATTGTCAAATATTTAAATATATTTACATTCAGTGTAATTTTCTTTATGAAATCCATTAGAAATTCATGACGTTCAAATCTCTATAACACACGTGAAACCTTGTCACCGCGCGTTAGAATACACAGTAGGAACTATATGCATTTTCAATACTTTATGAACACCAAAATGTACATTGTTTGACACAATTTAATTTTAAAAATTTACCCTGTTGAATTAACGTAAAAATACAACAAATGTGCATATAAAATTAATTTGTCACTTTTTTTCCTCGCAATGTTCGTTTGCGTTATTTAACTTTACGACGTCACGAACGTCACAAACGGCTCTTACGTTTATAAAGCACACCAGCTTTAAAGGGCGCTAAATTCACATCAAAGATTACCGAAATAAACAATTATGTAGAGGAAAAATTAAAGAATGTAAATATAAGTATTGAATTCATATTTTGGGATGTCTTCGGTCCTATAACACACCTGGCCGTGCCGAAA
This sequence comes from Saccostrea cuccullata, assembly GCF_032062105.1. Classification (NCBI taxonomy): domain Eukaryota; kingdom Metazoa; phylum Mollusca; class Bivalvia; order Ostreida; family Ostreidae; genus Saccostrea; species Saccostrea cuccullata. The sequence continues at coordinate 79,797 of NW_026924863.1, forward strand.
TTGAATACCGCGCTATCATACCGCGCTAACGCGCGGTATTCAATTTGTCGGCACGGCCAGGTGTGTTATAGGACCGAAGACATCCCAAAATATGAATTCAATGCTTAAATATTTGCATATCCACTGCTCTCTCCCACTATGAACATGTAGTCATCAACTGCGTTCATAGGACTATAGACGCAACTGCTTCTGCTATGTGTGCGATTGCTCTATCACACTCGTGTAGAACAAGCTCTACTACAGTTATAGAACGTGTTGAGAAGTATATATATGAAATATTTCGTACGAGGAATAAATGTAAGTTTTCAATAATATTCTTTGAGAAAAAAAGAAATTCATAATATTTAAAATTGCTAATTTGAATCTTTAAAAATTCAATTTTGGTCAATGTATTTAATTGTGTAATAAAACTTTAAAATTATAGAGAACTGCCATATTTTTATTTTTTCGTATCATGCATATTTGTACAAAGAACGATAACTCTTCACACTTGGGTAATAACATTCAGAAAGAGAAAATTTCTATAACTAGTATATCTATTTCAAGAATGATTTCAGCTATTAAAAATAGATAGAAAAACTATTTTAAAAACATGGAAAAGCATTCTGGAGTAATAATCATTATAAAAGCATGCTCATTTTTCATCATAGTGTTAAATTATTGATTTTTGTCAGAGGGTTTTTTATAACGTTGATCGATGACGTCACAACAGCATCAAAACAAAAATGTGATGACGGCGCTGCTTGTATCCAGATAACTGTGTTTGAGAGGGAAATACTTTATAAATTGTTTGTGATTTATTAGAGAAAAGGAGCATTGATCAGGTGTACTGATTTTTAAAGCCGTATGTTTTTCTTTACTGAAGACAAGAAGCGGCGTCCTTATGTAAGTCAGGATTTCCTCTGATATTCTTGAAAAAAAATCGAAGAATGCAAATATAAGTAATAAACAACGATTATTCAGTGAACATGGCATTATGAATAGCAATAGCTCTGCTAGCATATTTTCCATGATACGCTAGCGCGCATCATGGAATATGCCAGCAGAGCAATTGCTATTCATAACGGCATGTTCACTGAATAACGTTGTTTATTTCTTAAATGAGAATAGCCAATATAAAAAAATCAAAATTGGTTTTCAAACGCTCTTGATCGAAAAATGAAAGGGTTCATTCACTGATAATTATATATCATTCAAACACATAAAACCTTAGTAATTACTTTTATTCTAATATAAAGTATACATGTATATTAAACTGCAATTAAAGCAAGTATTTTTATACAAAGAAAGCTTATGAAACTACAGTCCTAAAATTAAAATAAACTTCGATAGCATCTACATATGCATGCCAAAAATCGAAATATATGTTTCCTTACTGCCTTCGAAACTACAACAAACACATAATGATTTGATGAACAATCCCCAATTACCAAACATCAGGCTTACAACAGCTTAGTGTATTATTTCTTTGCTAATATACAGTGCAGGGAAATAATTTTGTTACATAAACCAGCATCAGGATCAGCATAAGTAGGATCAGGATAGAGCTAGCATCAGCATCAGCATTTAAAAAAACAGCATTACTTGGATCAGTATCAGCAAGCAAAGGATAGAACTAGCATTGACCTATTTTAAAACCAGCATTGACCTACTTCAAATCAGGATTATCCTGGTTTACTAAAACTACAGATTTGATTTTCACGAAACGAAACCGCAAATAGCCATTCCTATTTCAGTCGGAAATAAAAACAAAGAATGTATTTCTTGCTCATAAATTGGCCAATATAATCCTAAGATTATTATTAAATTAATTCAATAGCAATAACCCCGTGATATTTTCAAATCTGAATCAGCTGATCACCAAACGCTATGGAGTCGACTGTTGAGGCCACCCCACGGATTGACGATATTGAGATCGGTGATAAAGGGGTAAGTAGTTACGCTTGCGCATGAAAAATCAGTTAAACAATATAATAAAAGTATGATATTGTGCGTATGACTAATTACTACAAAATTCCATTGGGTTTTATGGGCATACACGTGCTACGAAGTTTTTCAATCCGAATTTCCTCTAAATTTACGGAAGTCAGAAATAAAAGTCGCAGTGCCTTTGACGAGATTATCTGCATACAATTAATCATAGACTGAGGTGTAATGAACAAAACGTAATTATTAATCCAATGTAATAGTTGAATTTCTGTTAATGAATCTTGTGTAAATATTTTTTTAATGCGAAAGATCTAAAACTTTGTAAAAACTTGTGCAGATAAATGAATTTGTGTATGTTCAAAAAATCATTTTGAAATAGCTAAAATAATAATTATCATTATGATATATAGGAGAGAGGAACTGTGCTTGAAAATATGCATACGTTTATTTTAAAACTTTTCTACTGCATATTCTTTTCCTTGTTTGATGAATAGCATCTTCATAGTGGAAAATTGTGTATACAAAGTTGTTTGTATGTCCTGTATATAGAATTTATTTTTTAAATGTACTTGAATCCATTTATACCCTTGCAAATAAGATCTCAATTAAATACACAAGCTTTAATCAATAGGAAGTCTATATAATTATATATATAAATAATTATTTGTGTTTTTTCCAAATTAAAATTGTGGGAGATTAAAAAAGAATTATGTTAAGGTGATCAATCATCAATGAATAAATCTTGTGTTCTTTGTACTTTTATAGAAATGGAGTGCTATGAACAGTCCACAGTTTGCTGCTTCATCACCCCACATAAGAATCTAGATCTAATTCATTCATATGAAGACGCCAACACATTCCGGTGAAGGGCTGCATATTTTAACCTGCACTCAGCACTAAAGCCTTTGAAAAGTGAGAGATCTTTTTCGTACCAACACCTACATGAACTGCGACACTGGAACTCGGTTTATATGGTTTCATTCAAAGGACTGGACAATCTACAGTGATGTCGGAGACTGATGATTCAAACAAAATTCTGCTTTTTAAAAAAGACAATGTTCTTCATTCCTAATAGTAGAGGGCAGGGACAGTAGAGGACATGAACAGTATGATGTAATGGTAGATTTATAACTTACAATAAAAAAAATTCTAGAAAGTGAATTTGTTGAAAGAAACTACTGGTGAGGCGTAACAAAAAAATATGTTTGTTTACGGTTACCCGACCGACCCTAATTTTAATCGCCGACCCAAACTTTTTTTTTCGTCGTAAAAATCCGGAAGTTACTGGCCGGTTCAGTTTAACTTTTATATTCATTTTTGAAATCGAAATTGAAAGTACAGAAACAAAACCAGTGAGTTCGATTTCTACATCATCGATTTCGTTGCAATTTGCTTAATTACCATTGCATGACAGTTGCAGGGGTGTGCAACTAGCATCGCCTGACGCCCGGTGCTACCGTTTTTGGGGGTAGTAAAAATTAAAATTATGCATGTAATACATGAGAAACACAAACGGTATTTTCACTCATTTTTTTCCCATTTAATTTCCAACTAATGAAAATTTTCCAGGCAGCATGCTCCAACTGTTCTTAAATCACTTTAATCTTATCCATTTTGCAGTACTACCTGACTTATTTACTTCAAAAAACGATCGTTTTTTCCTAATCCGAATTTCCTCCATTCCTCTGTGAATGGTAAATACATGCAGATATCTCTTTCATATTACTTACGATCCCCCAATCAACTGACAGCTAAGTGTTATGTGGTTAACTTTTAATATATATATCAATTGTATTTAATGGTTTGAAATGAAAATAAAATGATTTTTGCTTCATTTTAGATAAGCTAGACTAGTGCAATATGTTCAGAAAAGAGAAGATATATACATGTAATAATTTCTTAAAATTTTTAAACTTCAACTTTAAAAGGAATGGCATAGGACCCTGACTTTCTCAACAATGAAGTTTTTACAATATTAGTTTTTACAATTTTTTGCCCCTATATTTGGACTGGTCATTTTTCACTTCGGGCTAGTAACTTTACTGCGGTTACAAGCCTGTGGGCTAGTACGTAATTTTTTTGTAATTGCACACCCCTGAGTTGTAAGGCAGTTTGCAAGAAAGATTATATTGTTCACACCCATATTACAAGCCCAAACAACAGTAATTAAGGCACCATAAAATGGGAAAACTGTTTTGTAATTCAACCAATTCATGTGAATTAATTTTGTGTATAAAAAAATTCAATAAAATAAAAAAAAATTCCTACCTACCGACCCTATTTTATTTCAGCATGTAACAGTAAACAAAGTTATTTTTTTGTTTGGCCTGATAAAGAAAAAAAACTTCATTTGTTCATGCAAACCATGACTCTATGTATTTGACTTTGTTGACAATTAATATAATACAAGTGAAAAGGAGTGAAAATGGGACATGAATTGTAAAACTATTAATCTAATAATTCCATGATTACACTATTTCATAAAATCCTAAAAGATGTTATGGGACACTTTGTAATTTCATTTGTATATTATAATTTCATTGGTTAACTTGGCACTGACTATAAATAAATTGTAATTTTTAGACATTGGAAATTATGTTTTTATTGTTTCCATGAAGATAAAATTTTATGTGTACTAACTACTTTGTTGTTCTACAACAAACATAAAATAATCTTTATTTTGTCCCCTACTTCAAATAAATTGTGCCTTAATACAGCACTATTAGCTTCTAAGGAGTGGTAGAAGAAAAATTTGGTAAAGATGATATAAGATTTTGCTAAATTTTCAGAAAATGAACATTTTACCAAGGCGGTTAATTAAGACAGAACAGAAAAACTGATAGAAAATGTTACTGTAAATTTCATGCATGTTTTAAAAAGTATTCATTTTTAAAATTGCGAAATTTGTTTTGTACGGTACTTAATTAACAGTTTTAATGTCACATGTAAATCATCAAGATGAAAAGATATCTGGCTAGCAGCAAACTCTTAATCTTTGGTACACTAGAGCATATATAAATATTGGATGATTTAAACTACTGGCTTAAACAATTACAATCTAATTAAAATTAGATGTTAGATCAGCTCGCATACTCGCTACACTAACATCTAACAACATCCCATTGAGGGTCACGTCAGAGGTCAAATTCTATCAACCAATCAAATCGTCGCTGGCAAAATCATTGTATATTGTTGAAACGAATAAGTCTAGAGCCGTTCCGAATTTGACCTCTGACGTGACCCACAATGGGATGTTGTTAGATGTTAGTGTAGCGAGTATGTGAGCGGATCTAACATCTAATTTCAATTAAATTGAAACAATTAGGAAAATGTATTTATTACACTGTCTAGTATCATGATATAAGGGAAGAAATAATTCTACACAGTAAAACATGGTTATAATGAACACGCTATAATGAATTCATGCTGATAGTGGAGTTATTTTCATTCCTTGTACTGGTTTTAAAATCCTATGGATAGTGAACATAATTTTAAAATGTCAAAAAGTGTGTTTCCCAGGCATTTAAAATGCTGTAAGCTTATTTTTCTGTATATTTAAATGATTTACTTTAGTCTAAAATACCCTACATAACAATGTGTTACCCTCACATTCAGTCTCTTATTGCAGATTTTCCAACTAAAGTTTTAAATGAATTAAATCCAGATAAAGAAATGTTTTTATTTAAATTCAAAATATTAAGAATTAAATGAATCGTGACACACCGGTATTACTATTTTGTCATTACAATTCATTAATCTTGGCACATAAGTGAAAATTTTACCAGTCATCAATAAGTGTTTTGATATTCTTTTTCAAGTGATCTAAAAAATCTGTTTTTAGAGTATTCATGAAAATGCAATTAAGAATTGCATATGCTTCATTCAGTTTCAATAAGAACACTATACATGTAACAGAAATGTTGCCTATTAAGTATTTACATGGAATATTATGTCCTCAAAAATAAAATATCAGGGGCAGTATTTTTTTTTTAAATGTATACTAAAAATACAACTTGGACAGGATATCATATAAAGTTAACATGTATATCTCTATTAGGCCATGCAAAGTTAATTACTTGGTTCTCAGGCCTTTTTTCAAGAAATATGATGAGGGACGGAAGCATTTTTTTTATTACCCCCAAAACAAGAGACAGCTTTTTACATAGTACAAAACCTCAAAAAATGATGAGGGAGGTGATTTGGTGTTTATATTTTATTGATTTAGCAATAAAAAGGGTCAATGAGGCACCCTTGGAAGAGATGAGGGAGGGCCTGAGAACCAAGAAATTAATTTTTTGTTTTGCCTTAGTACATTATACTTAAAACAAACATCGCACTACTGTAAAATATATGTTTTTATTTATTTTATAAAATCAGTTTATATATGGACAATCATCATGAACAGTTGTAAGATTGTACAAAAGAGCAGGGATGCATTTCTATTTACATACATCTCATATCTAATTATGTACAATACACAAATCACTTGAAATCCCCTTTAAACTTTAAATTCTGTCCATTTCATTTTAGATCTAAGTCGGAGATAACTTTAAAATGTACATATGTATGTCATCAATGGATCTGGCGCACTTCATCACAACGGTTTTAATGCCACTGTCTGATTAACAGAAGTTCCTTGCTTAAATTTTCACTATTTTAACAGATAGAATTTCATCAGCTGGATTTAGGTCCATAGAGAAGACCAGCATAATTTAATCCTGGAGGAATTTCTGCTTTGTTTACTCTGTCATGAGCCTGAAAAATATAAAACATTAATTAGGTTAATTTCAAAAAATGCCAAATATTAAAAAAACAATGATATAAATATAGTTTTAACTACAGTTGTTAACTTTAAACAGTGAGTAATGTGTACATCACACAAATATACAAAATACAAACTTGAGGAGGAAATTATTTAATTTTACACATTTAGAGCAATTAAATTTTTTTTTTACAGGTAAAAGAAAATAAATTGTCACTGACTACTGAAACTTTAAAGTACTTATGCTATGAAATAAGGGCACAATGACAATGAGTAACTTTACAAATTGAACATAATTTGGCGATTTAATATCAAAGTAATGATCACAATTTCAAACACTCATCTTTTCTCTTTTAACTCCAGTAAAATTTAAAAGGAGCCATTGAAGCTGAAATGATTAATCGATAATAAAGATTCGGTGTGAGGATTAAGTACGCATATCAATATGTATGTAAAAATATTTAAATATCGCAAAAGAATAAGGCATTTTTTTGTTTATACTTATATGTTGTGTTAATTATATACGATAAACATGTTTTAAAATCAAATTTTTTATATAAAAATACATATCAGTAATAATTCTCACCACTTATATAAAATAATTTTGTTTTACAGCGGATATACCATGTTTACAGCTTACTGTTTTAAATCAAATGAAAATTATTCATAAATAATTGTGAAGAAATGATTTGTTCTTAAAATTTTTATGCCCCCGGATCGATGGTTCTGAGGCATATATTGTTTATGTCCTGTCTGTTTATCTGTTCAGCTGTTTGTCTGTCTGTCTATTGTCAATTTGAACATTCGCCATAACTTTTTAACTTTGAGAGGTAGAGACTTGATATTTGGCATGTGTACTCAGCTTAAAAAGTTCTTTCAAAAGACACCAACTTCAATGACCTTGTGACCTTGACTATGACCTACATGCTTAAAATAATTCTTTTGAACTTTTACCATAACTTTTGAATCATAAGAGATGGAGACTTCATATTGGGTATGCATATTCCACTAATAAAGTTCTTTCAAATGACATTGAGATCAATGACCTTATGACCTAGACTGTGAATTATACGCTAAACTAAAGTTTTTTTTAACTTTGTTACCGCCGGCCGCCATAGTGTTTCACAAACACATCTTGTTCAATACAAAAAAAAAACACTTCCATATCAACATGACCAATTCAAATATTTGATACATATTGACATTGTATTGTAGCTCAAATATCAGGATAGATACATATCTGCCTTCTGAAAACATTATATATCTGTTTAAAGCCTTATGTACAATCTAGATTTTACTCGTAAACCAGACACAGGACAGTACTTGATAGGGAACAGCCTAACTAAGACTGCAAAGATAAAATCCGTAACCATGCATACTAGTGTTTAAGAGTTGACTTCTAGATTGGTTCAAAAGTTGAAATACATCTACTACGTTTGAGTGGACTTGGTTATTAGTCGGTCAGCCTCAGGTTATATATGTACATTACCACATCGTTGTAAGCATGAAGCTCTCCTGCTCGTGGCTGCTTGATCACAAAAAATTTCCTAATCTTTATCTTGATCAGATGCCTCAATCTTTATTGTGACATCATATGACATTGTAAGTGAACATGGGTTTCTTTCCATCCCAATACGTTATATCACGACTACCAATGTGTACCTCGCAGTTATCTAACTTACTACCGCTCTTTTGCGGGGGAGTCGAGAAAAGTGTAAATTTTTGGGGGCAAATGACATTGTTTACAGTAGTGACAATCGAATGATTCGAACAATTTAATGCCAAAATCACGATGTTCTGCCAGATATTGAACTACAAATAGTTGATTGTCAAATAAGGAAAGTTTAGAATAATTTATCTGCTTAAAAATGTGACGATTTTCAATGAAAATTTAACGAGAAGAGTCCGCTTAATTAAAAATATAGTTAAAAATTAATGTGACAATTTAGGATTGGCTCCTCTCAAAAACATATATGGCTGGTTCAGCGATTGTTTAGTGAGGTATTCCACCAGGATTTTTTACTTATCTGTCCTTATAAATGCTACAATGATCGATCTTGCACTGTATTAAATAGCACATTGCCCCCACCCAACAGACGATTCCTACCTCCTTCGCGAAAGAGTTCCACTAAGTTAAGTAATCGCGATATCAAGTATTGAAATGAGCAATTTACATACATTCAACAGTGTTTCTGACACTGTGACTGGGTATCATGATCAAAGTAAAATATCTGACTTTGCCTCATTTGCATTAATCAATATTTTAATGAGCTACAAAATATTAATGATCGAGCTACAAAATATTCTTTCTCATTTGACCACGGTCAGAATGGGAGAAGGTTGTACATTTTGGCCGTGGGTTGCAACAATGGGTCATGTAAAATTTGACTTGATACCTTGTGGATTAACTACAGAATACTGCGTCTGCAGATTCTAAATTAAAAAAAAAATCATTTATTTTTTATTCAATTGTAAAAATTGACCTTTAAAATCACATGGGTTTAACATGTTTAAATGCCTTAATCGCTCAGAATTTTGAGTTTTTATTTTTTTGTAACACTAAGTCTGTTTCACATAATCGTTACCATTTTTATGTAATCTGATTAAAAAAAAAACATCGTATACATACCCTCTGAGTGGTTGTAGTGACTGTACTGATGATCTATTGGTTCCTTGGATTACGACTTTTCCATTTAAAGCATAATATTTTCTTTAAAATATTCACAGGACACGCGATAAATTTTCATCTGGATTTGACATAAACTTCATCATGTTCATTGTCCATCACGTTTCCATGCTTACACGTTGCACACACTAGGGCTATTCCACCTACTGAAATCGCATCACAAAAAGGATAAATCATCGCATTTTAGCTGCAATCAATATCAAATAACTATGTTACGATAACTTCGCAAGATGAAGATTTACTTCCAACTTCCACTATGTCGCCATTTTGTTTCTTTACGATTGCAATACGACAAAACGAAATTCGTTAAAAATCGCAAAATTTTTCGGTAAAAAGTGAAAACAGATAAAGGAAAGTCATTTAATACAAATTACAAATAAAAATTACCCCAAAAATTATTTTTAATGGCTTAAATTAGCGATGCTGTTTTTGAATTATCCACTTCCGGCAGGATAATCCTACTTCCGTTGAGTGTTGGTAAAATGGGTAGGCAAACCCGGGCCGGGGCAAATTAAAAGCCGGGGCAGATCGAGATTTTTCAAATATCTCCGCTAAGACTCCACCAATTAATCTGAAATTTTCAGATTATGTTCCTTTAAGATTCTTTTGTATTCGCTGTTAAGATCGCCATAATATACGCAATATTTCTGATTTTCTGGGTGTTTGTTCATTTCCAGGTTGGTAAAATGGGTAGGCAAAATCAATACGACATTTCACGTTTTTTTTAAATAAAGACTCATTAAACCATTACAATTGTGGACTTTTCCAATATTTTACACTCTATATAAACGAAATATAATTAGTTTTACATTATAAAAGCTATAAGTATGCAGAATTTGCGCATTTTCAGAAAAGCCGGGGCATTAAAACCGGATCCGATCACCCGGGGCAAACCCGAAAATTCCGAAATAATGAAGGCAAATTGTTTGCATTGAAGGATGTTAGCTATTACATTTGTTACATTGTCCAACTCTAACCACATGGAGGTATTCTCAAAAGAGCCTGACACTTGTCAGATGACAAATAATCTCAACTAAAATAGAGTAAACCTATACAATTATTCCGGAATTTTCAGTTTTTTTCCCGGGTGATCGGATCCGGTTTTAATGACCCGGTTTTTCTTAAAACATGTAATTTTACGTAAATATTGCAACAACCAATGAAGAAATATAAATTTATAGTTAATACATATTCTTAAACACCAGAATTATTCATAACTATATGGACTTTTGGCAGCATATGTCTGAAAACGTAAATTATGAACTTGGGAAACTGCCTACCCATTTTACCAACTTGAAAATCAATAATCGCCGATAAAATCTCCAATATAAAGTATTTCATGGCAATTTTAGCAGCGAATATAAATAATCATGTATCAAATACATTCTGAAAATTTCGATCGATAGAGTATGAAGACGGAAATATGAAAAACCTCGATCTGCCCCGGCTTTTAATTTGCCCCGGCCCGGGTTTGCCTACCCATTTTACCAACACTTACTTCCGGTAGCATTACTAGCATTGACCTAGTTTCAAACCAGCATCAGGATAAGGATCAAACCAGGATCAGGATAAGGATAACTAGCATCAAAATCAGCAAGCAAAGGAAGCATCAAAATCAGCAAGCATAGGTAGCACCAAAATCAGCATTGATGCTGTAACAAAATTATTTCCCTGCACTGTAAATATATTTGAAATACAGGACATTAAGAAGAAATGTTGAAAAACTAGCTACGGTGAAAATAATTATGATAGCTTAACATTACAAACAAAGATCTAGTGTTTTGGAAAGTAACAACGAATTTTGAGACACCTTTTCGGATACAATACTTGTGATATGAAGCATTGTAATATATATATGAGGTCCGGAAAACGATAGAGAAGAAAATGCCATTTGGTTATAGATACTTTACTCATATAAATTTATTTTGTCGCATGCTTAACTTAAATACAGTTCCAAGTAGATCCAACCTGACACAAAGCAGTCCCACAGCAGTCCCAGTGGTTCCCAAAAGCAGTCCCAGCAGTCCCAATTATTTAGTTTGATAGGCGTGGCTTACTCAAAATTAAGCGAATGTAACTATAAAAGGCAGTTGAAATTGATAATGCATTTCTTTTCTTAAAAAGGTATTAACAAAATGTTAACAACTCGTATGCGACAGTCATCACAGTACAAACAAATAAAACAAACAAATAATAAGCATTTTAATTAACGTTCATACCCATTAATAACATGAATTTATTTAAACACAATTACGCCGTGTATTAATTTTTCACTGAAAGAAATAAAGTTCTTTACCGGGGTATTTATTACCGGGTATTTTATTTATAGAAATTAGCTTGAATGGATTATTTTCCATCAGAATTATAACTAAAAATAGATCTTACTATTTTCGATCAAGACCGATTTCCATACTATACTCTGAATGAATTTTTCTTTTTCTGGAGTTTTGGAGCATTTCAAAAAGTCTTCGAAAAATTTTGCCAAGTGTTATATAAGATTCAGTATTGATTTAAAGTCATGATTAGTTTCATTGATTTGCCAGTTTAATTATGCGTTAGACCAAAATTTAGTCGTAGGACATACACAGGTAAAATTGCAACGTATGTTCAACATATGTTGAACATATGTTCCGAAACATATGTTTGCCATAAAAAAACGAGCAACATATGGTTAACATATGTTTCTAAACATATGTTGATTATATGTTTAACATATGTTATTTATATGTTTTGTATGATCATATGATCAATATACGTTTATGAGCATATGTCAATTTTATTTCTTTCTTTACATTTTCCCATTAATAATTGGTATTTCCTTGGATTGCGATGTGAACTAAATGAACTAAATATTAAACTTGTCCTTAAATGCCTTAAGTTAACAATAAGAAATTAAAAGAACAAAATTGTAAGCATTAATCCTGCATTTATTTTTCAAATTTTTACAAAATTATGGCTTCATTTCCCTGACAGTGACTGCATTGCTTCTGAAATGATGAAGAAAATAATTAAATAATTAAGAAGTGCCAATGCCATGATAATTACATGCATTATTAATTAAAATATGGTACCACAAAAAGTAATTACCTTGAGCACTTAATCACTAATCAGTCCCTTGGATCATGGTCAAATGATGTGAAAACTTCTCATGTTAAGGTACGGGTGGAGCCTACAATGTAAAAATTCTGCTGATTGAGCTGTTGGAAATACAATAAAAACATTGCAAGTAATTTAGTTATATGTAATGTGATTTGAAACTATATAAATTAAATTGTGAAAAGTTAATGATGACAACGATTAGGCCAAACAAAAAAATAACTTTGTTTACTGTTACATGCTGAAATAAAATAGGGTCGGTAGGTAGGAATTTTTTTTTATTTTATTGAATTTTTTTATACACAAAATTAATTCACATGAATTGGTTGAATTACAAAACAGTTTTCCCATTTTATGGTGCCTTAATTACTGTTGTTTGGGCTTGTAATATGGGTGTGAACAATATAATCTTTCTTGCAAACTGCCTTACAACTCAGGGGTGTGCAATTACAAAAAAATTACGTACTAGCCCACAGGCTTGTAACAGCAGTAAAGTTACTAGCCCGAAGTGAAAAGTGACCAGTCCAAATATAGGGGCAAAAAATTGTAAAAACTAATATTGTAAAAACTTCATTGTTGAGAAAGTCAGGGTCCTATGCCATTCCTTTTAAAGTTGAAGTTTAAAAATTTTAAGAAATTATTACATGTATATATCTTCTCTTTTCTGAACATATTGCACTAGTCTAGCTTATCTAAAATGAAGCAAAAATCATTTTATTTTCATTTCAAACCATTAAATACAATTGATATATATTAAAGGTTAACCACATAACACTTAGCTGTCAGTTGATTGGGGGATCGTAAGTAATATGAAAGAGATATCTGCATGTATTTACCATTCACAGAGGAATGGAGGAAATTCGGATTAGGAAAAAAACGATCGTCTTTTGAAGTAAATAAGTCAGGTAGTATTGCAAAATGGATAAGATTAAAGTGATTTATGAACAGTAGGAGCATACTGCCTGGAAAATTTTCATTAGTTGGAAATTAAATGGGAAAAAAATAAGTGAAAATACCGTTTGTGTTTCTCATGTATTACATGCATAATTTTAATTTTTACTACCCCCAAAAACGGTAGCACCGGGCGTCAGGCGATGCTAGTTGCACACTCCTGCAACTGTCATGCAATGGTAATTAAGCAAATTGCAACGAAATCGATGATGTAGAAATCGAACTCACTGGTTTTGTTTCTGTACTTTCAATTTCGATTTCAAAGATGAATATAAAAGTTAAACTGAACCGGCCAGTAACTTCCGGATTTTTACGACGAAAAAAAAGTTTGGGTCGGCGATTAAAATTAGGGTCGGTCGGGTAACCGTAAACAAACATATTTTTTGTTACGCCTTACGACAGACAAGGGACAGACTCAGTTGGAAAAGCTCATGCTAGTCTTAGGCTCAGGTGAGCTTATAAGCAATAGCAATAACTTTTTCAAATTTTGACAATTGAATTTGGAATGTTTAAACAGTAAATACAAATTGCCAAAAATGCTATAGGCATGATTCAGAATGATGGAGATAAAAATGTATAACCCTTGACTACAAACAAACAGACAAGCAAAAAACAGATATTTTAAATACAGAATATCCATAAACTTTCATGGGAAGAATATATAAGAAAGTTTTAAGTTTATTACACAGTATTTACTTACCTATTTTGAAGCAAGCTTGGGGTCTTGGTGTCTGTTCTTCAATGTACATGTATTCATTATGAAAAGGGCAGGCTGTATATTAAACCTGTAAAAATATCAAATAATCATTTACACAGTTTATCATGTGCATATCTAACTACAACAGAGACTCTAGTTTCTCTGGTGTTGAAAAAAAATTAAATGTTAATTGATATATAAATAAATAATAAATTATCTGATACTTGTTTTTTAATTCAGTTTTTTTTTCAGTAGGCCTATTTTTTAATTTCATGAAATTAAATACACACATTTTTTTCTTATTGTTCTTTTGACACTTGTAAATCATGAACACGTAAACTTACTAGTACCTTGTTTGTTTGCTTTAGATGAAAATTTATCCCCATATGTAGATATTGTGTTGTTTTATGGCCAGTTATTCTCTCCATACCTTATAGGTTTTTAAAAATGTGCTGGAATATTGTTCTGTAAAAAAAAAGAGTTGCATTATTTAAAAAAAACCCATTAAATTAAATCATGAATTAAGATACAAGTACAGAAAGAATTTCCTAAAGAAATATTCTTTCCTTGAATAGTCATTACTGGTAAACACTATGATTAATAGTGTAAGTACCTGATTTGTCATCACGCAATCGCCAGTAGGGGTGGGACGATATACCGATACACCGATACATACCGATATTTTCCTCCAAGATACGGTTTACGATACAAGCATTCAAATATCGGTACGAAACGATACACGAACGACCTATCCAAAAAATGAAAATGAAAGTACCTGTGGTCCTTCCTGGAGGAAAATGGCGGCTTGTACGAAGCGAAGAGATGATGTTGATATTGAAAACACACTTTAGAACTAAGAAGTCGTTGGTTAGGGGTATAACGTTTTCACTTTTAAGCAGACTCGGAAGACTGGACAAGAAAAGTTCAGTATGAAATGCGTGCTATACACAGAAAGTGTCGTTTCCAGAACATTTGATATTATTAATTGTTAGTCCATCTCGTACTTTTTTGTTGTAATCTCAACTTGGCTACAGACTTTCAGCAATGAATTAATAATAATGTAAACGTGCTCGATGTTTTTAAAGGAAATTTTAGTCAGTGTTCTCTGATGAACTATACAACTATTTGTAAAGTATTTGTAAACAACTTCTGAATAATAATTTGGTAATATTAGTATGTACATATACTGTTGTTTTTGTAAAAGTTTTAGTCAATGAAATTGATAAACTCAAAGTATTGATTTCAAAGAAAACATGATTTGATATAGAATAATTTGCTGATTTAATTTCAAGACAAATAAATTACTAATTTTTTTTTGAATAGTTTTTTAATTTGACATAATATCGAGATACGTATCGTATCGTGCCAATATATCGAGATATGTATCGTATCGCAAGATGTGTGTATCGTCCCACCCCTAATCGCCAGTAGAATCGGCATTGGTTCAATAACTGTTCAATCGTCACTTAGTCAAATCAGCATTGGGTTCTTTGAATAAAAACGGCAATGGGACGCTGAACTTCAGTTGTTTAATACATAGGCCTAATAAAAACAACAAGTTTTCATTAAATTTTTTAAAGAACCGCATGGATAACGATCTGAATATAACATTTTACTTCAACTGCTACACAGTCTTTCTACTTTCACTTTCATATCGAGATCGTATATGGTCGAAGGTCCTAAATTCGACAGGGTCCGAATTTCGACGGTTTATATCTGGTTCGTTCTCGCGAGATCAGGCTGGTCTGTGTAAACATAGTGCCCCAGTGGACTTGCGATCATATTACCTATATCATGGATGAAAATGCATTTCAGACAGGAAAGTATTCGTTTCATATAGTTTTAGACGAAAAAAATGTCTGCCTTCCGTAAAATCACTTTTTGATACAAATATGAAATCTGATTGCTGGTTTATGATTGCTACAAATAACTTGACAAAATGCCGTCTGCATAGACTGACAATTCAGTAATGAAATTCACGCGACAAACTTTTGGAAAACAAGGCCAAACCAATTTTATTTTGAAGTTATCAGAACTGTATTTTTAAAAAAGAAAATAATGAATTAATCATATTTTGAATTAAAATCACAATGATTAAGTGTGTTGTTATACTTCAATTTTAATGATTTGTTGGTAATCATTTGCAATTTCCTGAAATTTAATGTATAATTTTCTTTGTTTGAAAATACATTTTTCCCTTTTTATACTAAAAGTACTACACTGAATCTTTACAAAGGAAATATTTCAATGCTTAGAATATTATGTTTTTTTTCTTTTAAAATTTTCCACCATTTCTACTTTTTAAAACAAAATTCTTTTCTTCTCTACTTACATTAAAAAGTACTAAAAATAATATTTAATAATGGTATTATATGTAAAAAAAAAAAAAATAAAATAAAAATAAATAAATAAAAAAAAAAATAAAATGCAGTTTGTTTTAGCTTAACTATTGTTTATATTTGTTGGCTGGTCCTATAAAAAGACATCAAAGTACATTTTGTTCACGCCTATTGGTGTGTATATTGGAAGTTTACGCCACAAGAAATTTTCAACAGTAACATAATTATATTCACAACATGGGCCCAGTATGATAGAACAAAGAATGGGGTGCCTAGTCAATATTGAGTCACCTGAAATACTGTTGCAGCACACAAGTTCTCTACCTACTATGACTACTGAGTAATTTCTCTGTCCTAATTGCATTGAGCATTGACAAAATGATGAAATTAAATGTTAAATTTACAACTATTGCCATTAATTAAATAGAGAATAATACATACCCTTTTCCATATCACATCCAGTATCAGCCCGAGACACCAATATCAGCCAGAGGGCCGAAGGCCCGAGGGCTGATATTGGTCGAGGGCTGATACAGGATGTGATGTGGAAAAGGGTATGTTTTATTATATTTATTACATACTTAGTAATAAAATACAGAACACATTAAGTTGAGAAGAAAATAAGTAAATAATCATGCACGGACTTCTTAAAATGTACACAGTCTTTTGCCTTATAAAGTTTAGGTTTGTTTCTGTACTTCTATTTCAAGTGTCCCCAATCCGTAAATTGAAAGTAATCTATTGTATTTGTACATTAAAATTAACCTTATTTTCAAAAAGTTAAAATAAAGAGAATATGAACCAACCAAAAATTGTGTATGATCACAAGTACTGTTTTTGTGGTTTAATTTACTGGAGTGTGATATTGACGTCACAATAGCCGTATCAACCCTGGAGGGCTGATATGGATTTGCAGGGCTGATATAGGTTATCAGCCCCGCAAATCCATATCAGCCCTGCAGGGCTGATACGGCTTTTGTGAAATCAGCCATATCGCATATGCAAAAAACCTGTATTTATTACTAAGTATGTAATAACATTATTTATATAGAGGAAAATAAAACAAACATGATTTTGTACACGTTTATTTTAATATATTTACATACCCACTGCTCTCTCCCACTATGAACCTGCAGGCTTCAACTGCGTTCATAACACTATAGACACAACTGCTTTTGCTATGAGTGCAATTGCTCTATCACACTCTTGTAGAACAATCTCTAGTACACCTACGTACCCTGTTGAGAAGTATATATATGAAATGTTTCATGAGAGGAATAAAAATAAGTTTTTAATAATATTCTTTGAAAAAAAGGAAATTCAGAATATTTAAAATTGCTGATTCACATCTTTAAAAATTTAATTTTGGTCAATGTATTTAATTGTATAATAAAACTTTTTAAAAATGTAGAGAACGGCTATATTTTTATTTTTTCGTATCATGCATATTTGTACAAAGAACGATAACTCTTCACACTTGGGTAATAACATTCAGAAAGAGAAATCTACTTCAAGAATGATTTCAGCTATTAAAAATAAATAGAAAAACTAAAAAAAAAAATCATAGAAAAGCATTCTGGAGTAAAAATCATTATAAAAGCATTCTCATTTTTCATCATAGATTTAAATTATTGATTTTTATCGGAGGGTTTCAATAACGTTGATCGATGACGTCACAACTGCATCAAAACAAAAATTAAGAGAATGTGATGACGGCGCTGCTTGTATCCAGATGACTGTGTTTGAGAGGGAAATACTTAATAAATTGTTTGTGATTTATTAGAGAAAAGGATCATTGATCAGGTGTAGTGATTTTAAAGCCGTATGTTTTTCATTACTAAAGACAAGAAGCTGCGTCCTTATGTAAGTCAGGATTTCCTCTGATATTCTTGAAAAACTCAAAGAATGCAAATATAAGTAATAAACAACGATTATTTAGTGAACATGGCATTATGAATAGCAATAGCTCTGCTGGCATATTTTCCATGATGCGCTAGCGCGCATCATGGAATATGCCAGCAGAGCAATTGCTATTCATAACGCCATGTTCACTGAATAACGTTGTTTATTTCTTAAATGTTTTAGTCATTTAAATAAGCCGACTACATGTACGATCAGTTTAAATTTGTATGTACTTGACTTGATAACCTTAGTACACTGTATCTTGCAAATAATAAATCTTACTGAATTAATCCAAATTTTGTTATACTCCTAAGTCATGATCAATAGCCTCATATACAACTCATTCTAGTAAGTGTATAATACACTCTTTCTACTGAAATCCCTATCCAATTTATATTTTTTCCTAAAGAATTTAATATTTCCAACTTAAGAGCCAGACCCAAATAACAATAATCCCCCCCACCAAAAAAAAATGAGTTATGAATTTGAATGACCAAAGTTAATTTCAGTAATATTTTTAACCCTGATGGTTTTGAATTCTCATCTGATGTAAATATTCCATGAACTTTATTCTCTAACCAATAAAATAAATTTATCAAGAATAGCTTTTATGAATATCAATTATTTTTAGTAAAACTACTAGCTTAAAACAATGTAATCCACCGATGAACATAAAATTCAGGTATGCCTAAAGCTTAAAGCAGAGAAAAGAACTTTATTCGGTAATAACCAATATCTGCCCCCCAAATCAAACTTTGATGGAGATATATTTAATTAAGTTCTTAAACAGGGGAGTATATGCTGACTTCAAAGCACTGAATATTTTCATAAGTAATGACGTCATATGTACGTAATGACGTCACAAACATGACGTAAATTACAGTTTTTTTAATGAATTTTACAGAAAAATGTACATATTTCGTCGGTATTTTGAGTAAAAGTCACCGAGCGCATGTGTGTTCAGGATCAATATTTTGATATGATGTGTAGAATGATAATATCAATGAAATATGTCAATATTGTTCCTGAACAAACTTGCGCTCTATAAATTTCAAAGCTAAAATTGTTGAAATTTTGTCCATTTTGTCCTCTTTCTGAAAAAGGATATATAATCGGACTAGTTTGTCACGTCATAAAAACCAAAATCGTGAATACACTACTTTGACACTATAATATTTTCTGTTAATTTATATTTCTCATACAATTTATTGAATTCAGCACATTTCAGGAAGTTTTCAAAATTTGACTTTTGTGGGGGCAAATATATGCAATATACCGCATATAGTTCTTTTCAGTAAACACAAGTAAAAAGCTGGAATTTTTTTCCATTATATTTTGTGAATTGTAAAGTATATCCTTTTTATTTAAAACCTTATTAAATTGACCTTGTCAGTAGTTGAAAATGAATAATTAATATTACATGATTCATGATCAGTTACCATTTTTCTGGGTCACAGCACATCTAGAGCTAATAACTTTAAATACTTACCAAAGCTAAAAGAAGAGAATTTCTAATTTAAGCAACTGGTTATAGCATACAGCAGATTATGCTCTTTAACTTGCATTGAGCATTAATTTGTCATTTTCCTTAATTTACCAGTCTAACCCTTATTTACCCAAATCACAGGTAAATGAAATTATCAATTCCTTTATTTCTAATGGTTATAGCCTTAGAAGTGCAGAATGCATGAGCAAGAGGTACATCAATCAAAATCCCCATCCCTAAAATGCTGAAGCAACTTTTATTCGCGTGCGAGAAATTTTCGCGAAGTTCGCGAGAGCCTCGTCATCGCGAATATTTCTCGCCGCGAACCGGTTCTTAAAGTCTTTGTTTTAATTAACAAGAGGACTAAATAGGCTTGATCGCGAAAATTAATCGTTGCAAACTAGTTTACCCTCGGTAAATCGCGAAAAAAAGTCGCCGCAAATAAAAGTTGGTTTTTAGTATCTTTGTGTCAGATTGTATTGTCAAATTTATTGTATGACTCATTACATAAGTAAAAATAATTAGCATGGCTCTAATGGGTAAGTGAGCGAACCTTTGATTGCCAATGAATTTGATAAAATTTATGTAATTGCCAAAGGAACCATGGGGCAATATTTCACACTTGAGAATCTCTGAATTTAATTTCAAGAGTACATCAGTTTGAAGTTTGAATAAAGCATTGGCTTTTCTTGGTTGATTGTGTTGTTTAATATACATGATATAGGGGGCATAAATTTAGCCGAATATGAATTAAGTTCCTATTGCATGATAATAACTTATAGCCTGATTTATTCTGAACATTACCCTTACAATATTTGAAGTTTCACTGTTAATCCTCAGATCTGGAAAAGGTATAACTTTGCTTTTGGGGGTTTTAGTTTGTTTGATTTTTGTTTTCCTATTGCAAAGTGCATTTAAAAGATCCCCCAATACTTGATATCGCGATTACTTAACTTAGCGGAACTCTTTCGCGATGGAGGTAGGAAACGTCTTTTGGGTGGGGGCAAAGTACTGCTATTGAATGCAATGCAAGATCGATCATTGCAGAATTTATAAGGACAGATAAGTAAAAAATCCTGGCGGAATACCTTGCTAAACAATTGCTTAACTAGCCTAATAATGTTTTAAGAGGAGCCAATCCTAAAGTATTACATTTTTAACGATATTTTAACTAAGCGGACTCTTCTCATTAAATTTTCATTGAAAATCGTCACATTTTAAAGCAGATAAAATATTCTAAACTTTCCTTATTTGACAATCTACTATTTGGAGTTCAATATCTAGCAAATCATAGTGCTTTCTTCATTAAATTGTTCGAATAATTCGATTGTCACTACTATAAACAATGTCTTGTGCCCCCAGAAATTTAGAACTTTCTCGACTCCCCCACAAAAGAGCGGTAGTAAGTTAGATCACCATTGGTATTCGCGATATTACGTATTGCATCACTTGAGAATGTTCAATTGAATAAATTTTTCGAAAAATGATAAACCCTGATTATAATGTTTTGATCATATTACTGTATTATGATCATCTACATTCTTGTAAATTCAAATTCATCTTGATATATGTTTTTGAATTTATTTTTTTTACTTGAGGTTCCTTTGTTTAGAATTAACATAAGATAAATTTCGTGTAATTTATATTAAGCTTTAAAGCAGGCACAGATCCAGGATTTCTTTCTAAGCGGGGGGTGGGTGGGTCTACGAATGGTATACCTACCCAAAATGTAACCCAGAAATTAATTAAGGAATCACTGTCTAGGTTTGAGAGTATGCCAGGGCATCAACAATAGTGGGAAACATGGGATAATTTGCATAACGGGCGAAGCCCGTTATGCTAAAATTATCCCATGTTTCCCACTATTGTTGATGTCCCTGGCATACTCTCAAAACTAGACAGTGATTTCTTATATTTCCATTTCATTGTGAAATAAAATTGTAGACTTAGACATTAAAAATGTAGACTAATAGATTTAAATTACACGAGGACTTCTAGCCAATTTCAATAGTAGTCGCACACTGACGTCAAACACAAAGGCAGCAGCACGAGATTTACATGCATATTTGGCCTCCTTAGCGTCAGACACAGAGACAGATGCGCACGAGATTTGCATGCGTATTAGGCCTCCTTAGCTGCTGACCTATCGACCTGCCTAATTTACATTCCGGCAGAATTATCAAGAAATAAATTCCCCCGACTTTCAAACAGTTATCACAGAGAAAAATATTAGAAATGGAAATATTGTGAATTATACTGAACTTAGTCTATTACGGTTTTAATTTATAATTTATCTAAAATGTAAGGTAACTCTCAATTTTGTTGGCAGGAAAATTGAGGTGTTGAACATTTCCTGACGTTGGAGATGTTTTATTGTAAAACGTGTCAAACTCAAAACATACGTTGAACATATGTTTGAAATAATCATATGTTGAACATATGTTAAACATATGTTAAACATATGGTTACCACAAACATATGTTCAACATATGTTTTGAGTCGGCTATATGTTCAACATATGTTTTAAACATATGCTAAGCAGAGGTTTTAATCATGTGTTAAACATATTGTGAAAAATTCATATGTTCAACGTATGTTTAACTTATGTTCAACATATGGTTCTCAAAACATATGGTGAACATACGTTGCAATTTTACCTGTGCATGTTGGTGGTTTGACGAAGATATATGTGCTATAATTTGTTCAAAAATTAGGGAAAAGTATGTAAATCACTAAATGTATAACTGTAGCTACTATGGTTGTACTGTTGGATCAACAGTATAGCTAACCAATACACCAAAGTATAAATTTCTGATCATTTATTGATGATGAAGCAGATGATATGTGATGCGATGATGTGTAAAGACGATGGTAAAAAGCTACAAAATACAAGAAAACTTGATGTACACAAAATCACTGAATGCATGTAAACATAGCACATATGAACTGATCTCAAATTCACATTAAGATATACAAAGGGAAACCATTTCAACATATTTCTGTTGTACAATAAAGTTTAAAGAATTTAGACTAGGTTTAAATGATTACAATTACCGATTTATCAATATGCACACATCAATCAAAATAAAGTTCAAAAATGGCCGCCATAGATCAAGTCATATGTATAGAAAACTGTGTACAATTAAACTCATATTTCTCTAATAAAAACAAATCTTGCAAATAACATCTTTGTTAGATAAACAATTTACATCAATAAACTTACATTTTGAGCTGACCAGGATCAATGAAAATAATGAAAATATGGTAAAACAGGTGGACAGGAGCAGGTTGAAAACCCGCGAAATACAGGAAAACAATAACACAAAAGAGTTCCACAAAATAAGATAGGTCGTACATAAAATAATTCTAATAACAGCACAATGGTTATTGTTATCATTTTTAGTTAAGTGTGAAGTTTTGCATTACGTCACGATCTTTTTCGACAGATGAATCCAGCGTAAACAATTCACGCACCCGATGTGTGATTGGTCAAATCATACAACTCATATTATCAACATTGTCACGGAAATAGCCTTTTGCATTAGCAGCCAATCAGGGATTAGAAGAAAATTCCAGTCGAAAGGCTTGCAGTTAGGAGGCGTGTGCTATTTACGTACCTTAAGCGAAGCTGTCAAACTATATCGTGACGTAACGTAAAACTCCACACTTAACTAAAATTGATAAATTGATGCTGACTGACGTTTTCCATACCGATTGTAAGTTCATTATTTATACAATGAATTGACGACGGATTTCTCTGTTACTTCCCCAATACGACAAGAAGCACACGGCGGGTGTGACCGGTAAATTATCAGAAAAATTTGCCCTCTCCAACATGGAAAACAATCTCGAATGTGTCTTTCGCCTCAAACGGAAATTCTGGGGCCTCGGTTTCCTCCGACCCCCACCCCTCTTCGTTTATCAAATGGATGGCTCTGCATACATGACGTGATTTACAAATTACGTCATAATACCCTTACTGAATAGCCTTTTGTAGAAAAAAAATTCTAATTCCCATTAGTGAACTCCGCTTTAATTAGCTCTCGTGTGAACTCGAATTCGCAGTTGTTAACTTTGCAAATTTACTGCAAATTAAACTCTCCGTGTGAACCAGGCATTAAATAATTAACAGTATAATTTATTAAAGAAGTATTTTTCTAATGTAAAAATTAAAAAAAAACAATTAATTCACTCACAGTCTACACTTGAAGCATACAGGAATGTAACAATGTTTGTAATTCATTTTACATAGCCGTTTTTCATGAAATGTACACCCAGGGTAAAAATGACTCCTTAAAAGCTCCAATCATAAATATGCGCCTCTAATCTGTATTTTCATGCATGACAACTTTGTCACTCAAGAGGGCTGGATGGTTGTTGCCATTTTTAGACAATATTGATCTCCATTAGAAGAAGAGCTCCATATAAAGATATGCAAAAACGATCAAATCTTAAAACTAAAATGTATGAAATTTTTCTTTGCCAAATGATAGTTGACAGATTACGATATCATATCTAAGAAATTAAGTAATACCTGATGGTTAATCTGTTGACCCCAGCCTCCGTAAGCATTATTAAAAACTGGTGTGTTCCAAGGAAAGCTCATATGGTCTGTCTTGTTAATTCATTAAAGATATGAATAGATCTAAGAATGATCACCTTCTTATTTATGATTATCATGATAGTTTATATAGTTTCTGCAATGACAAATGGCATCAATGGATAGACCAAAACATATAAAATGATAAAGAAAATACGTTTCTCTTGCCCTCAATGTACAATTTAATTGAAATAATTCAAAGTAAAATAAGGTTTATTTTCAAATAAAGCGATTCATGTTAAAAATTTCGTGTATGTATTTTTGTGGTTGTCAATGTCTATCTTTTTGTTATTTTATAAAACCTTTAAATTGTAAACCCGGTGCTTCCTGTGATCCAGATCCATAAATTTTATCAAGGCCTTAGCTGTTTCAGCCGATCAGATTGCCGCGCAAGACATCCTATATACTTCTTTGTTTACTCGGAGTGCTGACGCGAAATTTTTGTGGACAAAAAAGCAAGTGTTTTCCTTGTAATAATCAACTCATCGTTCTGTGCTTCGGCAGTTAAATTTTGTAAGATCCATTGTTTTGATCTATCCAACTGTGCAACTTGCAGTACTACCAGACTTATTGACT
Source organism: Saccostrea cuccullata (assembly GCF_032062105.1). Classification (NCBI taxonomy): domain Eukaryota; kingdom Metazoa; phylum Mollusca; class Bivalvia; order Ostreida; family Ostreidae; genus Saccostrea; species Saccostrea cuccullata. The sequence goes on from NW_026924863.1 coordinate 104,821, forward strand.
TGCAAAACGATCGGTTTTTTCCGAATTTCCTCCATTCCTTCGTTATGACATCTCAAGAGACTTTATCAGTCTCACACAAGGAAAGGAGAAGGGAGCTGGTTTCAATCAGACTGTAAGCCTCAACCCGGATTGTTTCAATCTCCGCATTGACAGTGAACAGTATCTTGTTTGGCCAGGGGTGGCCTCACTATTACTATTTAGCAGAATAAGCTCCCTACGACAATTCACATCATTTCCCGTAAGATCGGATCTACTATTTATACACAATGGTGGAAATGACCTGGTCTGCAGCACTCCGAACATTCCGAATCTTAAAGATATTATTTATTGCATATGCGCAACATTTAACGCATGGTTGCAGAGTTAAACAAGTCAAAATTCGCCGAATTCTCAGACGGGGCCCTAGACGCTGGACTGCTTCCTTCAACACTAATGTTTGAATGCGTACAAGGAACTTGCTTCAGCCTGTGACCGTCTGAAATTTGTCATCTTTTTTGGTAACACCATGGATTTTGGGCCTCATGCAGTGGACCTTTCGGCAGTGGCTGGTTTTCATATTTGATCAGAGCTCCATGAAAATACACTAGGAAACATCTTTAAAGCATTAAATCTCTCAGTCTGCATGTTTCTCAAAATATTTAGATGGGGATTTTTCTTGTTTATATTGTACTTTAATTTAGTAATTTATAAATACTAGTATTTATAATTCTATGAATACATGTTTCAAAAATCCAAAAGACGTTTTAATCTGACTTTACTGCAATTCTCATTCTAAGCGATCTATTGTGGAATATAAATCCGATGTTTTCCATAGTATTAAGATGTAATTTTTTGTGGCAACTGAATATTATATAATTTCAAAGTATACTAGCAAAGCTTATAAATATGTTCATAAACATGAATATTAATGATAATTATTTATCAAATGCCACCTCTTAAAATTCGAAAATCATAAAAACTAAACTGACTGGGGAATTTTCTGAAAAGTACTTCAAATGTCAAGGTTTAGAGAATTGTAATGCTTTTATCTTTCATAATATCATGATAAATATATAGTACACATGCAAAAAGCATACCAGACTTATCTTTTTTACATGTATTTCAAAATTATCTTGTATATCGACACTTAGAACTATTTGTTCAGTACATCACAGGTTAAGGTCAAGGGATAATGTCGAGAACCATGGCAATTTACAAAATACATAGTACCAAGCGATATATGTGCAAAATATCATATCCATACTTCTTAAATTTCTCAAGATAAAGGGTGTGACAATTGGACAAACAGAAAAACGGACAGACAGACTAACAAACTCCGGGTAAATCTCTAAGTGCATGCTGCATTTCTCCACAGGCGACAAAAATGCCAAGATGAAAATCCTACAACTATCAGTACAGAAACATTTATATGCATGAGAACCAAGTGACAAGTGAGTAAACTCAGGTGACCTATTGTTATCCGCAATCGTCCGTTGTGTGTTAACATTTAAGCATTTTTAGCTTCTTCTCTGCAACCACTCAACCAATTTCAACCAATATTAGTACAAAGCATCTATGGGGGATGCGGAACAAAATTTTCATGGTCCCTGTCCCCCCTTGGGCCTGAGGGGATGGGGCAAAAACCACTAAAATTAATGCAATTTTAAAAAGTCTTCTTCTTTACTCCTGGACACCAATTGCAAACAGTCAAACTGTTGGAATAATTGCAATCAGCATTACGTCTTCTACTAAAATCAGAAATTCATGGCCCCAGGACCAGGGGTTTTAGTGCTAGGGTGGAGCTAAATAAATTATATTGTGAAAATGTATTATTTCTTTGAAAATCTTCTTCTGTGCACCTGAGCATTAAATAAACAAACCAAGTAAATAGTTATGTTAAATAAGGCTGTATTTTCAAAATCGTAAATTTTATGGCCCCAGGGTCAGGGGTACTGGTGCTATGGTGGGGCTAAATAGATTTTTTAGTGAAATTGCCTAAATTTTTTGAAAATCTTCTTCTCTGTTTCTGCTCCTGGGTATTCAATAAACTAACCATTAACATATTGTAAAATCACATTACGCAGATATGTTAAGGTTACAACCAAATATTCTATTTGCCTATATGATATGACGTCAAAGTAAGCTATATGACGTGAACTTTAGAGATTACGAAGTCTTAAAATTGATATTTAAGATTGATTTGAGGTCGTAAAAATGAATCAAAATATAAACGGAATCATGTCGTTTCTGGGTCTATTCATTTATCACAGGGGTTAAATATTAAAGCCGTGACATCATAACTGTTGATCAGTATTAGCAGAATTAAAGTGAAACGTAACAAGAATTCATGTAAAGAAACACAAGAAATCGGAGTTTAAAAGTATTTAGAATGAATATCATGTGTGATTCATGTGGGAAAAAAGCTTGTGAATAAGGTCTTCTTCTTACAATAAAAGCAGACAGTGTGTTTACTTGCCTATCAGCCTTTCCTCTGTCGTTTGCAACAAAAAATATGCAAAAGTTAGACACTACGCCGCATACTTTGAAACTTAAATTTTTGTTTCTATCTTAAGTTCTTCTTCTATTGTTTTTGGAAAGTGCTGCTAGAATCGTATAGTTAACGGGAATAGATACATTTTATCGATATCATGAACAAAATGTGAAAATTTTGGGAAGGTGTCGTCCAAAAGTGTTGAATAATTATTTCTGTGATAGGACAGTAGGATTCTAGCAGCACTTTTCATGTTACAGAGATGTTTTTCATGACTATTATTACAAATTGAAATTAATTTTCCCCGGAGTAGAGTTGAACTTTTCACTTTTTCATTAAGGCATATTTTTGAATTATAGATGGTGACGTCGTGGTGTAGTGCTTCCTGTAGTATAAGTCCCATTGAGGTCTATAGAATGCATACTGATAACAAAACTTTTAGCCATGACTTTTTCGATTTATAAGTGTTACATAGTATAAAAATGTGTTAATTCGACGAATTCCGTGTATTGCCTTAACAAACCTGCGTATCGTGGGAGTTTTATTTTCGTGGTTTTCAAGGTAAATAGAGCACAACAAATTTATGTCCACCACGACATAATGCACATATAGTACTACTGAACAATTCTTCAACCTCGAAAACAAATCCACAAGGACCTATATATTTTCCGCAAATTTACGAAAATTTGACCTCTCTAAAAATATGTGATTTTACAGTAGTTCATATGAAAAAGGCTGGCTTTTCCAAAATTGTTTGGCCTTTCGGATGAGATGGTATAAACCGAGGTCCTGTGTCGCAGTAGGTGCTGGCACGAAAAAGATCCCTCCCTACTCAATTGCCCTGCCAAGTATAGGACAAAATTTGAAGCTCTCTCCCAGCAAGTGGTGGCGTCTCCATATGAGTGAAAAATTTTCTAGAATAAGTTAAACAATATACACTCGATCAATCAATCAATCCAAAAGTGTGAAGTTTATGACCCCTAGGTCAAGGGCTCTGATGTTAGGGCGAGGCTTTATTGATTATATAATAAAATTCTATAAATTGTTTGAAAATCTTCTCTTCTGAGTATTAAATCAACTAATCTAGTACAAAGTGTTATGTTGAGCAAGAATGTCTCTTCCTTCCAAAATTGTGAATTTCATGGCTCAGGGTCAGGGGTTCTGGTGTGAGGAGGGACTCTATTGATTGTATAGTGAAAATACATTAATGCGTTAAAAATCTCTGAAAATTGCTCCTCGGTAATAGATATACATTCCAAGTAAATGTAAACATAAATCAATGTTTGTCTTTATTTTCTCAAGAGAAAAATATATGAAGATTGTAGGATATCTTTTTCATGAAGATGATACAAAAGATGGTTTGCACAAAACTTCATTTTCGTAAACATTTAACAAAGTTAGTTAGTTGTTTTTTTGTTGTCTTTGAAAACAAGAAATATACAAAAGGATTTGAACTATAACTTAACAAAATGAGAATGAAAACAAGAGTTATAATTCTGCTGCTGATAAAAACATAACTAAGACCCAGAATATTAAGTATGACATTTGGGAAATTAGCCACAATCGAAATGATGATAATGGCTGCCAACATAGCAGACATCTTTTTCTGAAAAGATACGACGGATTTTGAAATACCTTTTCGAATGTTTATGATATTTAGGATATGAAGTATTGAAATTGGTATTACAGATCCAAAAAACAAAAAAAATGAAACTAAAAAGATCAACAATAGCACTGTGCGCACGGGTCATAAGATTTTCATAAAACAAATACAGATGCACGCTGTACAAGATCGCCACTATGAGGGAACATATCCAAACCCCAAGTGACATGTACACCACCTTATTGTACGTAAAGGTTAGACTGTAAAACGGCTTAATTATGTAGATGTAACGGATAATAGCGATGATCAGAACGTGGAAATTAGATGATACAGTTGTCAATGCCACGAGCCCATAAAAATACTGAAATGACGCAGCCCAGGGAAATTTGTTTTCAAATATGCTGAAATATCTCAGAATCAGGGTGAAAAAGTCGGCAATGGTGGAACAAAAAATTCCGGTATAAGTTGGTATTTTAAGCTTTTTCTGAAAGATAAATAGAAAAATAATTGCAAGGTCTCCGATGACTCCTGCAATAGAGAAGGTAGAAGCTATGATAAAGATTATCTCGTCTATGAGTTGTTCATCTTTGTTATTCCCATTAGATGCTTTGGTGAAAGTCTGATTTGTACGGTTGTACCATTTAGGATGAATGGTGGAAGAGTAATTTGTCAAGTTATTCCACATAGAATCCATATTTAAAGTCAGTTTCTCCCGAGTGTTTTCTTAAACGCTTCAATTTCTCTCTTTTCTTCGTTAGACCTTTATCTGAAAACATTATTTTTCCATTAAAAACAGTCAATTACGCTAAGTATTAAGCTATCCAAAATTATTATTATTGTTGTTGTTTTTTAAATTCATAGTCAAAATTCATCTTTTTTTCGAATAGCAAACAACGTTATGAATCAAACATTGCAAGCATAAATAAATAATTTAAGGTTGTCCTTTCTAAAGAAAAAGATAAAAAAATTCGAACTCACAATCGTCAGTCTAACGTGCTGCTGATTACGCCACACACAAACACACCCTCTCTCACACACATCCTGCCCCTCTCACACACAGTCTCACCCTCACACATACACACATTTGATTTGGACACGTACAGCATGTGTCAAATCCTGGTAACTATTTCAGCATAGTACATAAAAATTAAACATTATTATACAAAAACTAGATATTATTCTTTTTAAGTAGAATTGAAGGTAAATATTTTTTAGTCTTAACAAATTTATGAATGGAAATTACACACAAGAAATGTCAACCTGAAAAATCTGCAAGATGTGTTTCTATATTCTTCTTAGTTTTCCTTATTTACAAATTTCTCAAAAATAACCTCTCATTTGATGGAAACAAAGGCGTCTTAAAGTTCAATTTTAAACAAAAATAGCACCAACATGTGTCCCTTTCCTGATTAATGACGTCACCATCTCCAACTCAATCTCTTTAAAAATTTCGTTTCATCCGCAAAAAAGTGACGTAGGTTGTTAAATATTCAAGTCATTAATTATAGATATTGGTTCATTATACTTATGAATTTGATTAATACCGAGACAGAATATCGGCTATAATTTCTCTATATAACACTTTAAAATATCTTTACATTGACTTCATAAAAAAATGATACAGCAAAAATAGTTTAAAGGGAATTTAAGCGATCAAAGAAAGACTTTCGTTAAAACAGTAATTCATTATTCGTTAATAGCGAATTCCTGAGAAATCCTATTAGGAATTTGATATAAAACAATCAGTTAGTCTTAGAACAATGAAAAAACTCAAATCTCCTGAATAAATGGCTTGTTCTTGTATTAAGTCCTTGTGCATTTTATTATCAAAATTATTACCTAGAGCATTAAATTTCAAATTTTATGTACATTTATATTCAATGAAATATGTAATGAAAAGTGTTCTATGCTCATGAAAAAACGTGATAAAATATCACAGGGGGGGGGGGGGGGGTGGGGTTAAAGTTACTTTGTTATAGCCGTAAACTGATATTGTAGTCGTATGCGTTATATACGGCATATATAATTAAGGACTTTGTCTAATAAGACTTTGAATAATAAAAATTCGATATAGCTGTAAATAAGCTAAATCCGAGTTTGTTATTATCGTGTTTTACAGAAATATCCATTAATTATAGATTACGCACATTCTTTCAATATATGAAATATCTTTAGGAATTATAATTTTACAAAAATAACAACAATCAAACTGAAATTATAAAATTGTTTCATTTGAATCATATAAGTCAACTTTAACAACAAGATTTGGGTTGGTATCTAAATATCAGTACTGTAATATTATTTAATCAAACAACCGGTCAATTAAAAGGGGAATCAATCAATATAACATTAACTTAGCGTTATCTTTCTTTAAAATCAAAATAAAATGAAACTATAGTCATTCATACAGTATAAATTTCTCCCTTTTTTATATAGAAAATGATGTCGATATAGTTCAGAATAAGTCATTATCTATTTTATTTTATAACTTTAGTTCAAAATCATAAACACATATTAAATTCATACGGATTATTAAACAAAAATCACTTCTCTTTTTTGCTTCAACGAATATATACAGGGGCATACTGTGAAATATACATGGGTTTACCGTAGTTGTCTGTAGGAAACAGTTGCCATACAGTGACATACTGTAGGCGTACCGGAGCCTACTGTATGTAACTGTGGCATGTTGGGGATACATACAGTGGCATGCAGAGATTTACTGTATATACAGAGCTAGCATACTATGGCATACTGTATGTATACCGTAGATTACTGTGCAAATGCTGTAGGATACAGAGAAAGACAGGGGATTTTCATACGGACAGGGGTTTTAAAAGCCAGTAGTGTCTTCTACTATTTATTATATCTTTAGCAGGGATTTACTACCTCTTTCTGCTTTCAAATGAATTATATGTATTCATATGTAACCTTTGCATCTCTCCCATCTATTCTTGAATAACGGCTAAGGGTGTTTTCAATTGGTTCACAAAAGATAGAAGGCTTGCAGCTCTTTTCTCGTCGACTGCCTCATCTCGCTTAAAATTCATTTTCCTATTTCATGAAAATATATGAGATGTGTAGACTTCGATATCAGCTCTCCACATAATTTGTTTTCTTCATTTTTAAGTGAAACAAATCACTCTAATAAAGATATTTGAATAGTCTGTAGAAATACGGCTTATTAGATTCCAAGAAAAGCTTTCATTGTTTTAATTATTTTCAGATTTATTTTTAAATATTTAATTCAGTATTCATGGGATTTTGGTTGCAAATTGAAATTAATGGAGTGTTCTATGAATTTCTGTAGAAGAAACAGGTATAGAGAATTTCAAGAAATACTTCAATGATTACACATTTTTTAAAAAAAAGTTCTTGTTTTAAGGTATGTTTTTAAAATTAGAACCAACGAAAGGGGTCGCACAATTTTGCGCCAAATGACACGAGTAAATTATCTGATACAGAGAACTTTTTACATGTGCACAATTCGGCATAGTAACGAGCATGCAGGAACAAAACGATTTAAAAATAAATCTGAAAATAATTAAACCAATGAAAGCGTTTCCTGGAATCTAATAAGCCGTATTTCTACAGACTATTCAAATAT
>NW_026924863.1:117500-243550 GCF_032062105.1 Saccostrea cuccullata
CAAAGCATTTCGTCAAAAAACAAAGGAGATATAGCCATTTAAAGTTTCAGCCAATCAGTTTGCAGCACGCGCGCATGCGCATGCTTTCATGAAATTTTTTATCTATCAAGCTGTAGATCTTTGTAATGTAGGACTATGTCCAAAATTTCAAAAGATTATGACAAGAAACAAGAAAGATATTGAGACTTTAGTTTCAGCCAATCAGAGCGAAGCGCACGTGCATGCGCGTGAGATCTTGCTATTTTGACCATGCCATCATGTCTATACTTCTAATGTATCCTTACATTGTGAGTTTCAGAAAAATTCATCAAGAAAAAGAAAAGTTACAGCAATATCCATTATATTGGTCATTTCACGTGTTGCACGTGCGCGCTCTTGCAAGCACGTGCGCGCAAAATGACCTTCGTTCCGCAAATCTACATAACATCCTACTGACCCTAAAAAGGTTTTACCTAAGTCAGATGTGTAGTTTACAAGATCACTCGCGGACAAAATTTTCCCAGGAAGAAAAATAATAAGAATAATAATAATAAGAAACAGAGTAAAAACAATATGTTCCCCAACTTCGTTTGGGGAACATAATTACACTTTTGCAACTGCAATTACACACTTTTTTTGACATATAGTCGATGAAATATGTTCAAAACAGAACAAATTATATAACATTATTAAATTTGAACATATTAATTGTGTTTCATTAAAGCTACTTTTATTTAAAATATTACATGTACAATAGACATGAAGTGAGTTGTGAGTTTGTATGGCGAGTAAAACGTTGCTTTATTCGATACTTTTGTGATGTATATTCAAAATATTATGATTTTTATTCCAAATTTTGTGAGGTATGTTCAAAATCTTGTGATGTATGTTCAATATCTTTTGATGTATATTATATTCAAAATCTTTTGATGTATGTTCTATAATCTTGTGATGTATGTTCGAAATCTTGTGATTTATGTTCTATAATCTTGTGATGTAGCGGGGTATGTTCTATAATCTGGTGATTTATATCAAATATCTTGCTATGTATGTTCAGAATCTTGTGATGTATGTTCAATATCTTGTGATGTATATTATATTCAAAATCTTGTTATGTATGTTCCATAATCTTATGATATATATTCAAAATCGTGTGATATATGTTCTATAATCTTATGATGTATATTCAAAAACATGTTCTATAATCTTGTGATGTATGTGCAATATCTTGTGATGTATATTTAAAATCTTGTAATGTATACTCAAAATGTTGTGGTATTGTAGAGCCGTCGAGCGGTAAACGGCACACAATATTTTAATCCAGTGGAATTAAGTTTATAATTAATCCATGCTTCCTCAATAAAGTGTTGCTTTAGTGAAAACACCTGGTTATAGTTTTACAATTTATTTACATGATATCAAGTTTTAATAATCCAACAGAATTCACAAAATAAAATAGCCACGAAAAGCACTGACTGACCAAAATAAATAAAATTCTATCTCTGAATCTTTCAGTCCACTATATATATAAAAAGTAGGTTGCTCACGAAGAGCAACGCTCTTAACTGGGTCAGTTACATAAGTTACACAGCGGCTGCTCACAAGGAGTGACTGGTATCTGTACTATAAATAAACATAAAATAACATAGGGCTCTAAATGAAATAATTAAGACTAATTACAGATATTTAAAATAATATAAAAGTTAATCACGACTTTACAACTTCCCCCTTCTTAGCTTTTGGTTCCGTACAAAAGAATAAATATTAAGTATTTAGAAATTAATTATCAGTGCTGCCCAATCGATAGCATATAAAACAAAATCAAATAAATATATTATACAAGTTGCTATTTACAAAGTCACATTTACATAGAAAAGTCTCCTCTTAGCACACGCGTTTTCCCTTCTCGGAAAAGTTCTTGCACTTCCTCGAACACTTCACTGGCCACAGAATTAAAGTCCACATTTTCCGGATTAATGTCTTCGGAATACAAGATTGGAGAATCTCTACTAACTTCGATTTTTCCATCCGGAAAGGTAGTCGTTACTTTGTTTAGAATCAAGCAAATCGTTGATTTAGTTTGTGTCATATTATTGCGTCCATAATTGTCACTTTCTTCACACTCGCAGTCGGACATGGCCTCGTTATATCTACGCGACTCTCGGATGTTTTACTATGTCCCTATTAAAGCCTCCAAACAATAAAGATGAGGAAATATAAAGTAAAATTACATTCTTTAACAATTCTTGTTATACATGTAATACCTTAAATTTCTTCAAGGATTTAGATGCATAACAGGGCACTTCCGGTAAAAATGACGGCATTTGCCGCTGATTGCCGATGTCGTATCACTGTTTATGTCTCAAGATTTATCGCTCGTTGTAAACAAGCATGACTCTTCGTCAACACGGCTTGATAGACGCTGGCATTATACATGTCATCAGAGCAGAGGAAAATAACTTAACGAGGAAAGAACAAATCTTAAATTGATAGAAAACCATGACACGGTAGTTTTGATAGACAAATTGCTGCAAAAACATTCTTTTCAAAGTAAAATATATACTAAAAATAGCACACATCTCTAGATGTGTAAAGAAAATGAGGTAAGTTTCTATTTCTTTAAACTTTGTAATTAATTAACAGATATTTGTTCTTTCTAGTCGTTTTTCAGTGAACATGTAGTAAAGAAAGATGTAGAAGTTTGCATCTACAGCTATATAATCATGTTAATTCGCTAAACAAGACCGGCCGCGGTTACAGCTATGAGATCGGCACTTTTGCATAAAAAAATCCCTACAATTCAAAATATTCCCAAGTTTTCTTTGATAAAAAAGTCATTTTCTGTGTGAAACCATGCACATAACAGATGTTTCTTGTTGTAAGTTTTATAACTACATGACTGTATACTAAGGTTGTGATTCCGAAATAAAAAAAATCTTCCTGGTTCTAACTTAAAGGTTTATAAAATAACCGTAACAGAGAAGAAATTAATAATAAAAAAAGAATAAAACGTTAAGGACTAAATTATTTCTACTTTTATTTAATTTGTAGAAAGATAGGGAAAACATATTTGGTTTTTAGCTCACCTGAGCCGAAGGCTAAAGTGAGCTTTTCTGATCAAAATTTGTCCATTGTCTGTCGTCGTCGTTGTTGTCGTTGTTGTTAACTTTTCTCATTTTCATCTTCTTCTCGAGAACCACTGGGCCAATTTCAACCAATTTTGATACAAAGTATCCTTGGGTAAAGGGGATTCAAGTTTGTTCAAATGAAGGGCCACGTCCTTTTCCAAGGGGAGATAATTATGGATAAGAGAAAAATTAATGACATTCTTTAAAAATCTTCTTCTTAAGAACCACTGGGTCCGGAAAGATCAAATTCATGTGGAATCATTGTCAGGTAGTGTAGATTCAAGTTTGTTAAAATCATCACCTCCAGGGGTAAGGTGGGGCCAAAATGGTCGATCAAAGTTTTATATAGGAATATATAGGAAAAATCTTTAAAAATCTTCTTCTCAAGAACCACTGGGCCAGGAAAAATAAAACTCATGTGGAATCATCCTCAGGTAGTATAGATTCAAATATGAAAAGTTCCTTAATGATGCTTTACTTCATTAAAATAAAATCTTAAGAAACCATATTAAGATATACACCAGACAAGCCCGCCAATAAGGCCAGGTAAAATTAATCTTTAGATTCTCATCCTAATTTGCTAAAAAATTGAGGCGGATTTTATTTTTTATAATTGTTAAATTGTAAGTATCAACAAAACATGGATTTTCCGTAGACATTTTTTCATTATGTTAATGCCCATATGAATAAAATTGATTTTTTTTCATATTCTTTTAAATAATTAAAGAAAATTCTTGCTTAAATTATTAGATATTTATTATTAATTAACAAATTATCAAGTACACATATACGGCACACGCAAAACAAATTGAGGTGGGGTTCTGATACCAATAAATTTTGTATGCATGACTTCTCATCGGCCTTTCCCCAAATACCCTTTAGTTTTACCAACAAATCCCTCTGTTTTCTGTAAAATATCATAGATTTCAACTTCCTCAAAAATTTGATCGTTCTTGAGACTTGAGATGTTCGAAAATAAAATAAGTCATATTTTCAAAATCTAAAAAATAATTCTAATAAAATATTCTACTGAAAAAAACCTAGGCCTGAACAGTTTTAAGATTTAACATTTTCTTAGCACTAAACTGTCTACGATGTTTTGGTTTGTTTTTAACAAATCAAAATCACACACAGTTGCAGATCGTTAAAACTTGAACAGGTGTCATTTTCCATGTTATTTTTATACCAAGTTTTAAAAAATCTTTAAAAAATTTGCTCATGCCAGTGATGGTATCTATAGATGTGCTTATATGCGATAGTATTATTTTTTCTCTGCCTTCTCTTTACTGACAAATTATCTTTTCCTTACATATTTAAACTACTTTTATTGCCGATTTTTCTCCATTTTTCACATGGCTCTTTTGCTATAAATAGCAACACACGACTTTTAATACAGACGGGAGATAACTCTTAAACTTTACCCAAATTTTTACTGAATACAAATATATGAAAATGCTTTTATTAACGCCTAAAAATCAAAATAAAAAACATCGGGGCGGGACACTTTGAAAGGGGCGGGCGGGGATGAGAATCTAAAGATTAATTTTATCTGGCCTAAGAGGTCGTAGATCAACCCCTCGAGCGACATGTACGCAACTTTAATGTACGGAAGGCTGTAAAATGATTTATTGATGTTAATTCAATAATCAGAACTTGGGAAGCTGAAGAAATATACAGAACAAAATTCCATAAATACATGTGTACTGCAAAGATGTTTTAACGGAAACCTTTCCTGGAAAATGATTATAAATCGAAGAATCAGACTAAATCAACAACCGAAGAACATAGTACATGTAGTATTCCGATGAATGTTGGAGTCTGAACATTTTTGTGGATATAAAAGGAAAATCCAAAAATGTAAAAGATCCAGTTTATTTATTGATTGATTGTTGATTTACATCCCATTAGAAATTTAAGATAGAGATGTCATTATATTCTTGTGAAGGGCTTCAATTTGACATTTATTTACTTGGCACTTACGGCCATTGAGCAGTATGGGATTATCATGCCAACGCCCGCAGTGACACGGGGCCTCGATTTCAAAGTTTTATCAGAAGGACCTGAAATTTTCTCTTCAAATTGTGTAGCGCATTACGAAGGATCAGTTGATACCTATTTTCATCGACTTAGGTCAAACGGGACGAGATTAGAACTCAAGACCTCTAAATCACGGAGCGAGCTTTATACCGAATGAGGTATTTTAATTGGTAAAAAGGTCTTTTGATTTTGTTAACAAGCAGGATTTTGAATTTTATTTGTATTTAAAGCACTTGTATCTTTATACTCAGATGCAATATGACAGAGATATACCACATGGATCAAATTTAAAGATATGTTCCTAAATTATGCTCATTAGTTTGGTATTTCTGTACAATAAATTGAATGGCTCTCTGTTTTCAAATTATTTTTTATTCTCATAAAATTTCATTTTAAAGAAAATTCTCTAAACATTAAAAACTAGTTTCTACTCAAAATTTGTGTTAGAGAAATGTATTACAAGTGTATATCTTTCTTAATAAATAAACTTTTCTTCATTAAGATTTGGTTTAGGACAAATGCTTGGCATCTATCAGAAAAGTGCTGTTAATCAGTGAGTAATCACGACATCATTAATTCGTGATTCGGGAAAAGATTGGAATCCATTGGTGGATTCTAAATTTCGAGAACAAGATAGTGTTGTACATCAAAGAATGACTGATTCGCGTAGAGAATTATTCGCGAGTAAAAGCAGGTCGTAAATCTGGCGGATATATCTTCCTGGCAAAAAAAACATTGACAATTTTCAGTGCCTGACTAAATCAATATCTGCATGAGGAGTGGTAAACCTTTTGAGCAATACTTTTGTGGGTTTAAAATATGTCCTTATTTTGTATTTTTAAGAACCCAGTATAAATGAAATCTTGATTTTATTTAACTTGTAAAAGAATAATCTCTACACTGCATACTAAAGAGTTGTTATTCTGTGGGGGTATCTGCAAGTATATTGATCTGCCCTTGGACAAGCTACATTGTAACACCTATTATAAAATCTGTTGTCAAATAATGCATTTTAATTTTTTTTTCTGAACGGGGGTGGGGGGGGAGGTTAGTGCCACTATCATATAAATTGAGGCTGAAATCAGTACATTTAATATTAAGGCCTTATGGAAAAAAAACACCCAAGATTTTGCAATGGTTTCTTATATATTGTGTGCATCTGAACAGATACCTTTAATAGATCATGCATCTTCACGGAGACGAGACTTGTTGATTTGCTTTGTTTGTTTTCTTTGGACTATTCCATTTATAAATAGAATAAACCAACCCAGGGATTGGGAAACATAAAAAACTCTTCTTTATAGTGTTGCGTGTTCTTATACTGATATATATGATATGTTGTTGCGTGGACCCTGCGGTCCACGCAGTAAATATATAAGCGAAGTTAAACCGGATGCCCTGGGCAAACGACAGGCTACGCATGCGCGCGAATGCTAGAGAGTTCGCACTTTAGGTAACTTGCCCGTAGAATAATTCGCCCTATTCGAATTAAAATATGCCATTCATTAGCAAATCGCGCTTTTCAATCTGCATATCGCATTTACATATTCATTGGCAGATCCGATTTCCTCTCTTTTACATATACCTTTATACTAAACATTGATTCTATGGTACAAACATTTTAAGAAGTTACAGTATATAGATACATGTAACTTAACAACTTGAATGAGAAACGTCACTCAACGAACAGAGATACATGTAGCTTTTAAAAGATAGAGCAAGTTTTCACCGGCATAAGTTTTGTGCATCAAGGCTCGCAAAATAATTTAATATTTCAGCAATCTAAATATTGTTTGATAAAGGTCTGTAGCAACGGCTTTTAATGTGTGTGTGTGTGTGTTGGGGGGGGGGGCTCCGACAAAAAAAAAAACAAATCTGCGTACTACAGAACTATGCTACTCGTTAATCATCACATCTCCATTTTTCCCATGGTAAATTTCTTCCGTATAAATCCAGAACAGGTGTCAAGTCCCAGCCAATATGAATTACACGTGTCAAAATAAACCGATTTTTTAGTAATAGTTAGATCATATTAAGTGAAATTTTAATGGTTAAGAAGGGGCGGAGGGAGCGAAGCGAGCGAATATGATCTAACTTACTTAGAACCTAATCGCGCTTTTTCATTGGCTAATTAGTCAGCCCGCGGAGTTACTGCATAGACATAAAATCTTGACAATTATAAGTGATCAGCTTAATAGAAAATTTAGCAGCTGCTGATTGGAAGAAAAAGCGGGTTAGGTTCTAAAACATGTTAAAACTGACAAAACTAAAGGTCGCTAATCGGAGATAAAATTTCACAATTGTGCTTTGAGACTACAATCTGTTATAAGTGGCAGATAATTTTAGAATAAGTGAACAAACCTT
This sequence comes from Saccostrea cuccullata, assembly GCF_032062105.1. Classification (NCBI taxonomy): domain Eukaryota; kingdom Metazoa; phylum Mollusca; class Bivalvia; order Ostreida; family Ostreidae; genus Saccostrea; species Saccostrea cuccullata. The sequence goes on from NW_026924863.1 coordinate 125,009, forward strand.
ACATGAATATTCCCTACACCTAGAAGTTTTCTTAATTGAATTTCAGTTAGAAAAAACACGCATATGGTCCACGTATTGCAGTCCTTTTTTAAAGGACAGCAACTTGTTTAAACTTGTAGATGGACAAAGTTTGATTCCATGGAGGTTAGCACACCCATTCATACAATAGAACAATCCAAGGAAAAGGCGCGAAGATAGCTAATTATAACTAGTGACATTGGCGCGAAAAGAGCGATTCACCCCTTTGGTAGAATATAAATGGACTGATCCAGTAGTATAGAAGTGCAGAAGAAAAGATACAAGGATATGTTGAAACGATGACTCGCTTGGAATAATCTGTTCCATGCAACAAGTGTAAAAAAAAAAGTAATCACTGCAGTATGCAGTACTTTGCATCAGTAATATCATTCTTTTTCCTGAAAAATGTTTCATTTAAAATGCAGGTAAGGAATTGCAAAGTAAATAAGCTTGCACAAAATCTAGCTCTCTAGGCATGATCTCATAGTTTTTGAAAATATTGATCCTTATACAGCCTGACGCTGTGACGTCAGGCAATAATAGTACAATTAATCTTCTATCCACATTAAACATTTAATAACAATTATTCTTACTCATAGACTACACTTGAAGCATACAATGAAGCAGAATGTTACAATGCATGTGAAGCATTTTACATCGCCCTGTTTCATGAGATGTACACCTAGGGTAAAAAGGACTTTTTAAACACATCAATCATAAATATGCACTTCTTATTTGTATTTCTATGCATGACAGCTTTGTAAAGTTAAGAGGGCTGGGTAGTCGATACCATTATCAGACTATATTGATCTTCATTGAAAGAAGAGCTCTATATAAAGATATACAAAAAAGAACAGATTTCAAAATTAAAATGTATGATTTTTTTCTTTCCAAAATGATAGTCATCCCTAAAAATTAAGCAATATCTGATGGTTAATCTGTTGACCCCCAGCCTCCTTATTATTATAAGCATTATTAAAAACTGGTGTGTTCCAAGGAAATACGTATGACCTGCCTTGTTGCTCCAATAAAGATGCAAATAAATATCAGAATGGCCACCTTCTTATTTATAATTATCATGATACATGTAGTTTATATATTTTCCTGCAATGAAAAATGGCATCCGTGGGTAATACATGATAATCAAAGAAAATATAGTTTTCTTACCCTCAAATATACAATTAAATTGAAATAATTCGAAATTACTACTAGTATTTATGATTTTATTAATACATCTTACTAATTCGAAAATTCAAAAGTAGACTTACTTTACTGCAATTGTCATTCTAAACCATCTATTGTGGAATATAAATCCGGTGTATTTCCATTGTATTTGTTGTGTGGCAACAGTTTCAAAGTATACTAGCAAAAGCGCATAAACATGTTTATAAACATAATTAAAAATGCTAATACTCAAAATTCCACCTCTTAAAATTCAAAAGTCATGAGTTAAACTAAATTGTCTAGTGTATTTTTTGCAAAGTACCTAAAATGCCAAGGTAAAGAGGATTGAAATGCTAATATCTTTCATGATGTCTTATAATAAATAGTGCACATGATAATATTTCATTACATTTAATTGTATCTCATATATCAAAAATATCTTGTATATTTACACTAAGAACTATTTCTAAGGTACGTCAAAGGTCAAATGAAAAATTTTTTTTAAAAAGAATGTTCATTAAAAATCAATATTTGTCTACATTTGCTCAAGAAAAAAAATTGAAGATTGTAAGATGTCTTTTTCATGAAAATACAAAATAAGATTTGTACAAGACTTCAATTTCGTAAACATTTACATTTCTTAGCTGTCTTTGAAAACAGGAAATATACAAAAGGATTTGAACTATAACTCATCAAAATGAGAATGGAAGCGGAAGTTACAATTCTTCTGGTGATAAAAACATTACTAAGATACAGGATATTAATGATAACACCTGGGAAATTAGCCACAATCGAAATGATAATAATGGCTGCCAACATAGCAGACATCTTTTTCTGAAAAGATACGACGGATTTTGAAATACCTTTTCGAATGTTTATAATATTTACGATATGAAGTATTGAAATTGGTATTAGAGATCCAAAACACGACAAAATCAAAATAGATAGTTCAACAATAGCACTGAGCGACCGGGACAAAAGATTTTCATAAAACAAATACAGATGCACGCCGTACAAGATCGCTACTATGAGGGAACATATCCAAACCCCAAGTGACATGTACACCACCTTGGCATACGTAAAGGTAAGGCTATAAAAAGGCTTACTGATGTAGATGTAACGGATAATAGCGATGGTCAGAACGTGGTAATTAGATGATAAAGTTGTAAATGCCGTGAGTCCGTAAGAATACTGAAATGACGCAACCCAGGGAAATTTGTATTGAAATATGCTGAAATATCTCAGAATGAGGGCGAAGAAGTCGGCAACAGAGGAGCAAAATATTCCGGTATAGGTTGGTATTTTAAGCTTTCTTTGAAAAATGAATAGAAATATAATTGCAAGGTCTCCGATGGCTCCTATAATTGAGAAGGTAGAAGCGATGATGAAGAATATCTCGTCTAAGGGTTGTTCATCTTTGTTATTCCCATTAGATGCTTTGGTGAAAGTCTGATTTGTACGGTTGTTCCATTTAGGATGAATGGTTGAAGAGTAATTTGTCAAGTCATCCCATATAGAATCCATATTTGAAGTCAGTTTCTCCCGAGTATTTTTCATAAACGCTTCAATTTCTCTCTTTTCTTGGTTAGACCTTTATCTGAAAACAATATCTTTCCATTAAAAACAGTCAATTACGCTATGTCTTAACTTTTCATAATTATTATGCTTCCTATCTTTTTCATCCATAGTCAATATTCGTCTCTTTTTCGGATAGCAAACAAGGTTATGCATCATACAATATAAGCATGCTTAAATAGTTCATGATTGTCTTTCTAAAGAAACAGAGGAGAAAATCGAACTCACAATCGTTAGGTTAGTCTAATGTGCTGCTGATTACGTCACACACACATACACACGTACCCTCACACACTTGCTTCTGACTCCTACAGTATGTGTCAAACCCTGATCACTTTTTCAGCATAGTACATCCATATAAAAAATTTATCATATAAATACTTGCATATTATTATTTTTAAATTAAATTGAAGGTAAATATTTTTTTAGTCTCAAGCAATTCGTAAATGCAAATTACACACAAGAAATGTCAACCTCAAAATTTTCCAAAATATGTATTTTTCTTCTTAGTTTTCCTTTTTTTACATATTAAAAAAAAAACCTCACATTTGATGGAGATAAAGGTGTCTGAACGCTCCTTTTCAAACAAACATAACACAAACATGTGTCCCTTTCCTGATTAATGACATTGCGATCTCCAAGTCAAGGTCTCTTGAAAAAAAAATGTTCTTTTTATCCCCAATAAAGCGACGTAAGTTTTCAAATATTTAAGTCATTACTTATAGATAATGGTTCATTATACTTATGATGATTTAATCAATACTGAGACAGAATATTGACTAGAATTTCTCTCAATAATACAATTAAATATCTTTATATTGACTTGATGAAAAAAAGATACAGCAAAACTAGTTTAAAGCGAATTTGACGGCTCAAAGAAAGACTTGCGTTAAAACAGTATTTCATTATTCGTTAATAGCGAATTCGTAAGAAATCCTATTAAGAAATTGATATAAAACAGTCAGTTAGTTTAAGAACAATGAAAAAACTCATTCGCCTGAATAAATGGCTTGTTCTTGTATAAGCCCTTGTGCATTTTATCATCTAAATTATTATCTAAAGCATTAATTCTAAAATGTTATGTACATTTATATTCAATGAGATTTGTAAAGAAAAGTATTCACTATACTCATGAAAAACGTGATAAAATATCATCAGCAGGATGGGGGTTACAATTACTTCGTTAAAGCCGTAAATTAATATTGTAGTCGTGTTAGTTATATACGGCTTATATAGGGACTTTGACAGGACATGAATTAGCTGTAAATAAGCTTTATCTGAGATTTTTATATTCGAGGTTTACAAAATTAATCATTAATTAATTATTCTTTTAAAATATAATATAATCTTTAGGAATTATTATTTTCAAAAGGATAACAAAAATCAAATTGAAATTAGAATAGTGTTTCATTTGAATCATATGAGTCAACTTTAACAACAATATTTAGGTTGGTATCTAATTATCAGTACTGTAATTTGTATATTTAAAAAAATTGATTTTAACAACGCATAAGAGAATTAAAGTAATTTTTTCAGTCACTTATTATTTTATCAAACAACCGGTCTATTACAAGGGGGAATAAATCAATATAACATTAACTTTGCATTTTCTTTATATAAATTAAAACGAAAATATAATCATATGATTCATACAGTATAACTTTTTTTAAGTCATTATCTATTTTTATTTATCACACATTTAGTTCAGATTTCTAAAACTCATAAACACACATTAAATACATACGGATTCTTAAATAAAAATCACTTTCATTTTTATGACGTTAATCCTCTCCTAATATTTATTATAACTTTAGCAGGGATTAAAAACCTCTTTTTGTTTTTAAATGAATTATATGTATTCATATGTAACCTTTGCGTCTTTCCCACACTATTCTTGAATAACGGCTAAGGGCATTTTCGATTGGTTCACAAAAGAGACAAGGCCTGCAGCTTTTTTCTCGTCGACTGTCACCTCTGCTTAAAATTCATTTTCCTATTTCATAAAAATATATGAAAAGTGCAGACTTAAATATCAGCTCTCTACATATTTTTTAATTCTTCATTTTTAAGTGAAACGAATCACTATAAATTAGGATTCGTTTTGTTCCTGCATGCTCATTATTATGCCAAACTCTGTAGAATCTTTAACTTCGACTCTTCAAAAAAGTTTTCTCTTTCCTTACAACCAGATAAGAAAACTGTGCACATGTTAAAAGTTCTCTGTATCAGATGATTTACTCGTGTGATTTGGCGCAAAATTGTGCGACCCTTTTCGTTGGTCCTATGTTCATTTTAAAAACATATCTTAGAACAATTACTTTTTAAGAAATATATAATCATTGAATTTAAGTATTTTTTGAAATTTTCTATACCTGTTTCTTCTACAGAAATCCATTTTAATTATTGTGACCTTTTTGCTATTGCAACTCTCAACTAATTTCAATTTGCAACCAAAATCCCATGAACACTGAATTAAATATCTAAAAATAAATCTAAAAATGATTAAAACAATGGAAGGGTTTATTGGAATTTAATTCGCCGTTTTTCTACAGACTATTCAAATATCTTTATCCCTATTATTATTATTATTATTATCATTGTTGTTACCTTATTGTGACTCGTAGCTCTTCACATTCAAAATGATTTTTGGAGACACGCGGTTTATATTTTTTCAAAGGATTGATTCCTTAATCCATTTTTTAAAGAAGTTGTTATGGATATTTTTCATGCACAAACATACTTTGTACAAAAGATATTCATTTTTTAATGATGGGCATAGAAATAGACCGACGATAAACTAATTTTCCTTTTATCCATGGTTACAAATCAAATGACGTCACAAAGCTTTTGCAGTAAGAAAGCGAGCTTAATCTTTCTCTAAATGCATAATAAAAAAAAATTCCCCTGACATTTGCGTTTTTTGACCAATAAATCTAAATTTGCATCACAAGTCCCATCTTTTCTTTCAATATTTAAAAACTATACGGTACATCCAATCAATCAGCACTCAAGTAAAAAAAAAGCTTGATACAAGAATATACTTGTATTTTATTGCCTAATTGTTTATTAATATTACATAGTCGATATATCTTAATGTCAATTTTAAAAAATAGTATTTCTACATTAAAATTAAATTTTTGTTTCACACAGGGTTGGTGAGATTTTAAGTTTCCCCCTTTTTCCCTTCTTATTCCATAGTGAAAAATACGCTTTACCAAATTTTCGAGTTATCTCTCTTTGTTTTCCCAAAGAAGTTAAATTTACAGAAATAAAAAAAATCATCTTTATAAATACAAAAGCTTTTTAAAACTATTGACTTGGAAGCGGGCGGGTGACATACCTTAAGTTAGTTTGTTGGTGTTTTCAAATTCTTCAACCTTACAGCAACGTTGAAGAGAACACCACTTTCCCTGACGTTGCTAACTCTTTTGCGAACTAAGGGTATTTTAAAATTGTTTTTTCGCAGATTGCTTGTTTATCGTCCGATTCAAAGTATTCACCACTGAAATATTCTCTTTCCTTTATATACAGATGCAATGCTTATTTGATTTCTGACATTTGTTGGTTAAAAAATAAACATTATTGCTTCGTGATTCGAAATCATGTATTTTTCATTTTTTCAATTAGTTCTTCCCGTTTTTCTGATTTTTTCCCTTTTAACGAAGCAATCATATATTAAATTACACTTTTGCAACTGCAATTACACAGTTCCTTTGAAACATTGTCAATGAAATATGTACAAAACAAAACAAATTACATAACATTACTAAATTTGAACATTTTAATTTTGTTAATGCTACTTTTATTAAAGATATTACATGTACAAAATACATGAAGTGAATGGTTAGTTTGTCATCCGATTTTAACTGTGTGTCCCTTAATTCCATTTAACAGACATAAATCTAACATAATAAAACATAATTCTGCAAATTAAGCTGATTCATTTTATTAAATTGTTAAAGACATGCAACAAATTTGGTAAAAATATATATGAAATTGGAAATTTTCACAAGGATAGAATGTTTAAATATTTTAACAACAAGCTAATTCAGAGAATTTGTGTCCCCCGCTTAGGGAAAAAGTAAACCATGCGCAGTTTGGGGGGTGGGGGGGGGGTGGGGGGGTCGGATCTCCCTGACTGAATTTGTAGAATTATTCAATGTATACATGTATACTGAAGCAAATAAAATATGTCAATATGGATACAAAGATTTGATTGCTTATTTTTGAATTATGTGTATAGAAGATTCTTTTTATATTGAATATTTATCACACTGTAATGATGATTTTATGAGTTTGTACAAGCTAGACCTCATAAATTTTTCATTTCACATGCTAAATACTATCATTTAGTAAAATAAAAGTATTTCGGAAAAAAAAGAAAATGGACCGTCCTGGAATCGAACCCGAGACTTCTCACATGTGAAGCGGGAGACATACCACTATACCACGGAACTTCTGTAATCTGACAAAAATTATATGCAAAGATGAAGACACATACATGTATATATTCACGTTCGATATTGTCAAAATTTTACACAATGCATGGTGTCTAATTTAACCTTCATTAAACAGTTCTAATAGATGTAATAAAAATATAAAGTCCGCCGAGAACCTGTTTTATACGTAATACATGTAACTCTCCTTCATCCCCCTGTGCTAAAAATAGCGACATGAAATACAATAAATACTAATAAAACAAAAGGGCGGGATACTTTGAGAGGGATGAAAGAGGTCCTAGGGACATTTGGTATAAAATTACATTGCAAAAGTTCAAAATCCTCTTGAAATATCGCCCGAAAACGATATTGTTACACACAAACAGAATGTATAGATTTATGACCTTGAACTTTGACCTTTTGACCTCAAAATCAATAGGAGTCTTTCGTAAGCCACAGGCAGTTGTTCTGTAAAATTTCGTTGCAAAAGCTCAAATGGTTCTCAAGATATCGCGCGGAAACGAAAGTGTTCTAACAGACGGAATTTGCAAATTTTTGACCTTGGCCTTTGACCTTTTGACCTCAAAATCAATAGGATTCTTCTTTTGTCCATAGGAAATTGCTATGCAAAATTTCATTGCGAATGCTCAAAGGGTTCTTGAGATGTCGATTGGAAACGAAAGCGTTACAGACTGACAGAATGACGGACGGACAGACCCAAATTTATATCCCCCACTTTTCAAGCGGGGGACAAAAAATCTTTTTTAGAGACAAAAATTGATCAGAAATGGGTTTCCTTTATTATGTTTGCCCCCCCCCCCCAAAAAAAATATATATATATTTGTCAAAACGATATTGCTGTTATTTATAATTTACTATTATATCAAAAAAAAAAAAAAAATCATAAATGAAAAAATCAAGAGTAGAGTGTAGACATTATTTCTGAATACATGTATTTGTTCTCATTTGCTTGAGGACAAATATTTGAAAAATGTACAGGTTGTTTCTCATATTGAAAATTTGGAACAAGATGTGTTCAAGATATCAAATCCGCAAACACTTACATGTTACAAATCTGGATATTGTTTTCTTAGCTGTCTTTGAAAACAAGAAATATACAAAAGGATTTGAACTACAACTAATCATAAGGAGAATGGAAGCAGAAGTCAATATTTCAATGCTAATATTAACCTGATTAAGATACAGGATATTAACAATAAGAGCTGGGGTATTAGTCACAAATGAAATGATGATTATGGTTGCCAATATAGCAGACATTGTTTTTTGAAAAGATACGACGGATTTTGAGATACCTTTTCGAATGTTTATAATATTTACGATATGTAGTATTGCAATAGGTATTAACGATCCAAAAAACGAAAAACACAAAGTGGAAAGCTCAACAATACAACTATGCGACATGGACATTAAATTTTCAGAAACCAAATACAGATGCACGCTGTACAAGACCGCCACTATGAGGGAACAGATCCAAACCCCAACAGACATGAACACAACCTTAACATACGTAAAGGTTAGGCTATAAAAAGGTTTACTGATGTAAATGTAACGAATAATAGCGATGATCAGAAGGTGGTAATTAGATGAGAAATTTGCAATGGCCGTGAGTCCATAAAAATACTGAAATGACATAGCCCAAGGAAATTTGTCTGGGAATATGCTGAAATATCTCAGAATCAGGCTGAATAAATCTGGAACGGAGGCGCAAAATATTCCTGTATATGTTGGTATTTTAAGCTTCTTTTGAAAGATGAAGAGGCAAATAATTGCTAGATTTCCGAAGGTTCCTGTAACACAAACAGTAGAAGCCATGATAAAGTAAATCTCATCTAAGGTATGTTCCTCTGTAACATCCCCATTAGGAACTGTGGTAAAAGTCTGATTTCCCTTGTTGTACCATTTAGTATGAACGGTAGAAGAGTGATTTGTGAAGTTATCCCATATAGAATGCATGTCTAAAGTCAGTTTCTTCTAAGTCTTGTTCAGCAGACACGTTTCAAGTTCTCTCTTTTCCTTGGTGAGACCTTTAGTTGAAAAAATATCTTTTTATTAAAAAATAATTTATACTAAATCTAAAAGCCATTCGTTATTATCTTCGTGTCATTTTTAAACTATTAAAGTTAATATTTATTCCTTTCAGATAGAATAAAAAATATTGATGTATCGTGATTGTATGCATACTATGTTTAAATAATGTCTTGTTTAGAAAAAAAATGTGTTTCTACCCACTCTGAGAATCGAACTCATAATCCCGATTGCGTCGGTCCAATGCGATATCAATTACGCCACAGACACCGTTACATATAGGTTTGTCTTCAAATATAATACACTGTGACATAATTTTAATTCCAAACATTTATCACAAAATAAGAAATAAATGAAAATAATATCTGAAAGATAGATAGCGTTGACAAATATTTCGAGAAAAAATCTTCAACAAATATTTAGAATAATCAAATAACCAACATTGCATCGTTACATGCACTTGTACTTCGTATTAAAGGATGTTATAGAATAAATTCTTTAGATTTAACGTCTGAAACAGGTATGAAATTGTGAATCTTAAAATTAGATGATGTAAAGTTTTCGAGTGAATTAAATGATTATAATAGTCTACTGTATTAATAGCGATTTTTGTGGTAGTAAGGTGACGATTAAAGAGGTGGTAGGACGAATACCCCAATCGTAAAGTGCCTCTGTTTCGCGTTAACGTCGTCGTCACGGATGGTTGGAAACCATTCCTGGTCTTCTCTGACAACGGGAAAAACGTTCTACTGGGGAAAATTTACATGAAGCTGCTCAGTAACCCTTTGTTGCCGTTTTTTTACGTAGGCAATTCTAAAGCCCAACCGAATTGAAGTTCCGTAAACTGTACCAGTTTAATTCATATCGCTTATAAATACTGAAAAACAATGTGTATATCTCTGGTGCATCAAATGGTACACTAAGATTTGTTTACAAATTGTAGTCATCAATTCGCACGTGTTTTGTGCTTTTTGGAATATTCCCTGCGTGACGTTATGTATTTTACGATTGAGTATATTCTAAACACTGATTTTAGTGCATAGTAACTTACGTAATTTTCGCTCATGCGGTCAAAAAAAATCGAATATTATGCTACCCTGCGTTTATTTTTACTTTCAGTATATATTTCAGTTGATTTGATACGCAAGAGCATGCTCTACATATGAACAATTTTAAAACGAGGTAAATTATTGGCAAAAAAGTTGATGAAACAAGAATATCTCATTTAAAGTTATCATTTAGTTAGTTCTATGGTCGATACAATGACCTCATCAGCAAATACAATTGATCATTGAGTCAAATGCTGACTGACGTTTTTCATACTAATTGTAAGTCAATTATTTATACACCGAATTGACGACGAATTTTTCCGTTATTTCCTGACCATGACAAGGAGCACACGGCGGGTGTGACCGGTCGGCAGGGGATGTTCACTCCTCCTTGGCATGAGGTTTTAGAGGTCCATTTTGCTCTGCTCCTAATTTATTTTTTTTATGGATATTGAATACTGTTCGTTATCTCCATATCCTTCATGCAGGGTTTGGCTTATAGTGCATATGTTTCCAACTCGTACAACATGTGTTGTTCCCTGGACTATATTCAAGCATTTTGGTATAGTATGTCAATATAATAACAATTTTACATGTACATAAATATGTTAACCTTTTTACATCGAATTGATTTGAGCTGAATAGGTAATTGATTTTTTTTGTCTCAAATATTTACATTAATGAAATTGTGAAACATAAAAAGTGATACTGAAAATTAATTATGAAAATGTTTTTACTTTTAGATTTTCCTTAATTACAATAATCTCAAAAAATACCTTTCATTGGATCGAAAAAAAGGCCTTCTCATGTTCCATTTCAAATCAAAGTAAAACCAGTAGATGTCCCTATCCCGATCGATGATGTTACAATCATTCAATTTTAAAGTCCCTGGACATTCAATTTCCTATTATCCCAAATAAAGAGCCGTAGGTTGTTGAACGCTTAAGAAATTAATCACAGACGTTGAATCATTAATTATAGATGTTGGTTCATTATATTAATGATGAATCTGATAGAATACTGAGACTGTGAGACAGAATATTGACTAGAGTTTCTCTAATTCATAACGCTTTAATTTATTTTCTATATTGAATTTATGGAAAGGGACTATTATTTAATTATATACGAGGGTTGTTAGAAAAGTGCGCGGACAAGTTCTACTGTGAGCGCGATATTTCCATGAAACCGGTTTAAGTCTTTAAATAAAAATCTTAAGTGCACGTGGCCTTTGAATTAAATTGTATATCTATAGCCATTTATATACAATCAACGCATAAAACAAAGCCAAGATTCCAAACGTCATGGAGCACCGAGCTACTACATTTAAAGTTCATGTCTGTACACAGGAAGATGATTAAAAATAGACTAAAATGCTTCTTAGATGCTGTTGGAAATTGCCTACACATACAAAAGTATTCAAATGGTAGTTACTTTATCAGAATGGAATGATTAACATTTTAATGACCAACTCAAGCGATACCTCAGTACAAAAAAGTAATATGCCTTGATATCTATTTAATTTTTAAGTCGAAAAAAATAAGACAAGAGAAGTCTAAAGAAATGAAAGATGATTTTAGACAAATAAAAAAACTTTCAAATCTGGTTGTCACGTCACTTAACGTCAAGTGATTACTCCGGGAATCCCTTGACCGCATAGTAAAAACTATTGTAAATTTTCAAAGTAATAGTCTTTCAATATACATGTACATGTATGAAATTATTTTCTGAATTATTGAGGGACACTTCAAAATACTGTACTTTTGACTTCTCAGAATCTTAATATTAATACAAATTTTCTCTTTCATGCCTGGCAGAGAAGAAAATTGAGCACTTACATGTTGTACATGCTTTGCATCAGAAAATATATTTCTTCATTATATATAATTTAATCAGTTTAATAGATATTACAACATTTATCATTTATCATTTAACATTTATACACAGACAGACGGATAAACACAGAGAAAACTATAGTTATTTCCAGTTTCACTGATGGGGGACTAATAATGAATATTGATGATGAAAGAGGTTATGTCATCTCGATTATCATCCAGTATTTTTGTTGACCCCAATCGTCTTTAGGCAGTAAAAAATCCAGATTACCGGAATAAGGCACAAAAGGGAAAAAATCCATCATTTAACATATTATTATGAATTGAAGTAGGTATTGTTAATTGATCAAACGTTGTAGATACAATTAAAAGAAGATTAGAAGACAATATAAATGCAAATACGAGGATTATCCCAAAAAGTCGTAAACAATGTTCATAACTTTTTTAATACGCAACCAATACTAACAAAATTTTGTAAAGACATAATACATTCAATGTTCTTTAAAATTGTAAATTCTTAAATATATATCTTTCAAATTAATAATATTGGTACGATGCAGGCCGATATGGTCTGTCGGCACAAGAACAAAATTCAGAATAATTTACGCATATATCTATTACATTTTCTTTCTAAGTAAAAGATTAAACTCAAATTTAAATTAGGGAAACCAGAATCAAAATCTTAATAATATGTCAAATTTTCATTTAAATAGCATTAGATGATTAATTGATCGATTGTATATTGTTTAACGTTCCTTCTCGAGAATTTTCACTCATATGGAGACGCCACCACCTGCCGGTGGAGAGCTGCAAATTTTGTCCTATTTTCGGCACTTAGGGCCATTGAGCATTGGGGGGGGGGAGTGTCTTTTTCGTGCCAGCACTTAGACCTGACCTCGGTTTATATGGTTTCATACGAAGGACCGATCTTCACGTCCCACAGTGGGATTCGAATCCGCGACGTAACGATTGACTCCTTCCTTCGCAACTCTAGAGCAGACGCTCTAACCACTGCGCCATGCGGGCGACAAACAGCAATAGAAACAGACGACTGGTGGGTGTTATGATTTTCAAGTATAGTTGGTATTGAGATTAATGAAAATGACGTCGTCAAACGCGTAGCGGGCAAACAGATATGTAATTAATTGTTTTTGGTAAGTTTTATATATGTATACATCAGAGATGGGGAAAAAAGAGTACAGAAAAGGACATTACACAATAGATTTCAATAGATAGATTAAATTATAATTTTTTTGCCTTTACATCGAAAAAATAGTTACTGCACGTAAGGAATACAGTACAGTTTGTAAAATGCAGACAGTTTGGAACGTTCCGGACCATGAACGTCGAAAAAAAGGTGCGTTCTTTGATGCCTTAAACTTTCGACTATATACATTTTTATCAGGCTTGGGGTCAATTACTTTGAAATGTAATTAATTACTTTCAAATACATTGATAATTTTGTCAATTACTTGCAATTACAATTACATTGATTTTTTCAAATGTAATTAATTACTTTCAATTACTTTGACAAATGTAATTAAATACATTTCAATTACATGAGTTTTATTTTATATAAAAAAAAATAAAGATTTTTTTTTTTAAATAATTTTTTTTTTATACTGAACTTTTACTCAGTTTTTTGTTCTTGGGTATGAGAGGGGCTCTCACCTCTTTACCAAATGCCTTGGGCAGTGTGACACTTTGTGTAAACAAATTAAAATTAACATTATGAGACATTTAATTATTGTACAAACACAAGCTCATGCCACACCAGTATGGTGTATGGCAAGATCTTTTTTGTTACCTTCTCAAATCCATATTTGTGAAGGAAATAAATATTTCTCACAAATCTATTCATTAGTTTGTATCTTAAAATGAACAGAATATAGGTAAATCTAAAAGGGGATATAGTTACTCTAATTTCTGTAAAAACAAATTAACTATCTAAACAATCATTGTTATTTGCAAGTGGGAATACATAGATTTTTAAAAATTGGGAATAGGTAGTTTAAACCCACCAGTATACAATCTGTGTATCAGTATAAGACACCTTTTTTAAAAAACTTTCATTTTGAAAAAAGTAATTGAAATGTAATTGAAAAGTAATTGAAAATACATGACCTTTTGTGAAATGTATTTAAATACATTCAATTACTTGTAATTGAAGACAAGCTCAAATACAAATTACTTCCAATTACTTTGAAAAATGTAATTAATTACGTTCAATTACAATTACTTTATTCAATTACCCCATCCCTGATTTTTACTAAAACTTGAATCTGCTGAAAAATACTCAGTAACCGAAGTAGTGAATTTAAATAAGTCCCGTATAGTCAAGAGTGGTTTTTCACTTAAAAAGATATTCATTTGGATGTTAATAGACGCATCTGAAGCAGAAAAAGAGATCATGACGTCATAAGAGAACTAAATTACGCTTGCTTTCGTGCGCCGATTGATTTCTTTATTTTTTTTCATAGTTTTCTTATTAAATGTTGTATTGTTATGAAACTTGAAATGCAAGTTCATAAAATGTTACTTTTTGCCATGAGAAGAAAAGAAATTTGATTAAGCAAAGAGGAAATAAACTATGTTCCCTGTCTACGATTTTTGGGACAACCCTCGTATTTTCCTTTCATGTATTAGTTTATGAATAAAGTTTGCTTCAAACCAATATAATAGGTTGGAATATTAAGGAGCAGTACAATTACGAAATGTTGTGAGAATTTGTCAATATACAAATTTTCTTGCTATGACCTTCTTAATGACCTAATGACCGCTTTGTATTTTACATAGAAATTATACTATTTCATTTATTCTCATAATACTTCATTCATTAACACACACTTCTATACTGCAATAATATTGAACCCTGGGGTATTCATGTCATGCGGGAATATCTCTAAGTTTTTCTCATCAGATAATACAATGTGTACATGAGGTATAGATTATTTTCTATTCAGATTTATCATAAGAATTTCTCGGTAAGGTTCTGTTTTAGGTAAGATCGACAGATTTGACAGAGTTATGCCCCTTCGACTTCATATACTGAAATGAAATTTTATATACAGACTTACTAGATCAAGTTCTGTTCTAGGTACGATCGAACATTTTTAAAGAGCTGTGTCCTTTTTATTCCACTGTTAATTCTTACTGTTAAAAAATGTAGTAAAATGTATATTCTTATTCTTTTATTGAAAGGGAAAAATGTACACTTCAGTTAATAATACTTGAATTTCAGAGGGTGAGAAGCCGAAGTTGTTATATTTCTGAGAAACTTAACGTTATTTGAAGAATATACTTGTAGGTATATAAAGAATGCAGAACATATTCATATCGGAAGGAGCAATAATTTAGAATACTATGATTTTAGTACATGTATACGTATAGACGTGATAAAAGCCATTGCAGTATATATTTTTCTTTATTACATTTTATAAACTGTCCATTATTTAGCATGGTATACATTTGATAAAAGTCAATACCGTATGTTTTCTTTATCTTATTTTGCAGCAACTGTACATTATCTAAAATCCTTACAATATAGTTTTCCATGCCAACATTGCTAGCCGAAAAATTATTGAATAAACAACATATAAATTCACATCTAAGTGCAAAATTCAAACACATAAAGTACGGCAAAAAAATACATCACATTTAATTTTTTGTCAGCATACAACAGAAAATTAACAAGAATAAAGTATTAACTTAAATATCAAACAATATACAGTTAAAGTATATCATTGAGGGAGTCAGCAAGATTCCAGTTCCCCAAGAGTAAGTCTATTTCCCGAGGCGCTTGCGCCGAGGGAAATAGGCTTGCTCGAGGGGAACTGGAATCTTGCTGATTCCCTCAATGATATACTTTAACTGTTTTATTATACCGATACAAACAAGACATTTGAAAAAGTTATATGCAATACTGTATTCTGTAATAATGTTTAATTCCAACAGAAATATATAAAAAATAACAACAAACAGAATACAGACATGAATAGAATTCCATTTTATCAATAAATCAGTTCATTGTCAGAGTTTTTACCTAGTAAAATCGAAAGTAACATTACGCAAGTTTTCGAGCTCGATCTTCGTTTGCTACCAGTAAACTGGTTCTTTTTTATTGATATGGGACCAGTTGACTCGCGATGCATTTCGATTCATTAATGAATATTCATGAGTTTATTCGGAACATTTCTAAGTTTGTCGTGAGTTGAAAGAAAATCCTAATTGTTCCGAATAGGTGTATCAGTTCATAAAAAAAACGTACTTTTTTTGCAGGGAATCAGTCTGTTTTGCAGGGAATTGGTTTATTCACGGTGATTTTCAGGAAATTAGCAAAATATATCGATTTAGTTTAATATAGTGAAAAATCAGTAGAGGTATAATAAATTAAACTAAACGTGCACAGAAAGCATCAACGTCGAACACATTCAAATATCAAAAGTCTTGATAATTGTTTCCTGACTGTCTTCGAAAACATAAAATACACAAAAGGATTTGAAGCACAACATAACATTAGCCTTATTTTAGCTAAGTACATTATCTGATTGCTGATATAAATAGTGTTAAAATATAGGAATTGAAGAAGAAGTGTTGGAAGATTTGCTATGGTTGAAATAATTATCACAGCAGCTAACATAGTAGACATAGTTTTTTGAAAATTAACCACAGAATTTGAGAGAACTTTCCAAATATTTACTCCTTTTATAATATGAAGTATTGTTATCGGTACAAGAGATCCAAAAAACGATAGACAGAATAAAGAAATATCAATAATATTACTTTGAGAATAAGACATGTAATTTTCAATTACCATATAGATATGCAAACTATATAAGATCGCCACTACAAAAGATGAGATCCACACCCCAACAGACATGTACACAACCTTAGTGTACGTAAAAGTTAGGCTGTAAAACGGCTTACTGATGTAGATGTAACGGATGATGGCGATGATCAAGAGGTGAAGTTAGAAACCATGTACGTAAATGTTGAATACCATTAATATACCGTAAATACTCGCCTATAAGTCGGTATTTTGGGAGTTAACTATTGGTCTAAAACTCTATGTCCGACTAATAGGCGAGTCATCAAGAGATTGGTATTTTTTTGGAGGCTAAACAGTAGTATCTTATTTGCATGTCCGACGATTATCAAAGAAAATGTCTGGATATATAGGATGATTTATGTATTCGTAAATTATATATATAAAGTACAACTATTTACATATTTTAATAATTTTATTTGTATTTTAAGTGAGCCTTGCCTTTTTTCAATAGCAAATCCCACCAAAATAACGTCAAAAAATACTATTTTTTTAAATGAATAAGCTCATGTTCACTATGTTTCCGATAGTTCCAATAACACAAACGATAGTTGCAATAATGAAGTACATGTATTCCACACTCAACACTCTTTCTCTATTACTACTAGTACTCCCATTAAAAACTGGTAGGGGTCTGATTCCTCTCATGAAACCATTGAGGATCAACGGTTGAAGACAGTTTGGGAAGTCATTTCCAACAAAATCCATGTTTGAAGACTGGACTGCTTCCACTTGTTTGATTTCAATTTAAAGCCTGATATATGCCTTTTCCTTAAAGGGACCTTTAGTTCAAACATTTTTGAAAGCCCAAATTACATCCTGAATATATCATTGTTTATGAATCACACATTCATTTGAACTGAATGAACAATTTAAAAGAATACATGGAATATATGAATTTTTGGTGATATTCAAGTCCTTCTATTTTCCGATTAACTGATTTCTACATGTATGTCTAGTATTAAAAAAAATCACATGCAAAGAGCTGCAATTTTTGTCCTATATTAGGCAATCAATACCATTGAGCAGGGGGGATCTTTTTTTTGTGCGAGCACCTACTGCGACACGGGACCTCGGTTTATACGGTATCATCCGACAGAAAATCCTTGAATTCGAATCTTATCTAAACTAAGAATGAAGATATGGGAAAGAAATTAAGAATTTTGAAGCACTTTCTATATCTTCACAATTATCACTTTTGATATTTTGTATCTGCGAAAGCAATACCAATATCATTCAATAGCTGAATATATGTATCTCAATGTTGGAAATTATTAGAAAAGAACATATTCTGTTTCTTTTATTGAAAAGAAATCAATAGGACATTGAGTCAACGTTTACTAGTATTTACTCAACTCTGATGTGAATATACACTTTCATGTGAATATACACATGATCAGACACACATATAAAAAAAAAAATTCTTGTAAATATACACATGATCAGACACACATACGTGCGGATAAATAGGAAAAATGAATTAGCATGACATACATAATGAAGAGGATGCTAAAATTTCAAGCACCAGCAATGAGTTGTTGCTGAGAAAAGTGTGAAAAAAAATTGTTAAATATTATGAAGAATACTGAAACTGATGAACAATTCGGTTCATGTGAACCTGAAGCACCTTTGCAGCTCTGTTCTGCAGTATGTTAAATAATAAAGAGGGTCTGTGTGTGTATTGAACATTTATTACAAATGCCAAATGAGATTACAGATTTTACAATTTCAGAATACAGCAGAAGGATGGGCCCAACAATATCCCACATCTTATACAAAAGAAAACTAGTACATATATACTCTACAACAATATGTACCTTATACAAAAGAAACTAGTACATGTTTTTTTTTCAATAACAATAGTTATGGAATAACAATAGGCACCTGATACAAAAGAAGCAAGTACATGTATTTTCTACACTAACAATAGTTATGGAGGATTGAAGGGGCTGAGGTGGGTATAATTTATAAACCACATTTTGGAGTCCAAAGTTATTTTGATAAGGCTAAAGCTAATAGCCGTAACTAGAGGGCGCTTAAACATAAAACCCGGAAAATTCCTTCGGGACCCATGAATTCAAACAAAATGGTGATTAATAAAAATACGCAATTTTATACGCAATTAGATCACATTAATTCCTTTATATACATAAATACACTTATTTTCTATGTATCTTGTAACACCAGTTTTGATTGATTGGTTTTGATTGGTTATAGAGTCGGCTGTACACTTCCGTGCACCCAACTTGAGCCGAGGGTAAATAACAAGTTACGTCACAACGCATACTTTCTCTATGATAAAAAACAAATAAAATGACATCACAATGCATTTTAGTACGTAGTCTTACCGATAGATTTAGACACAGTTGAGTAGACTCTGATGTTTACAAAGAATTTTTATGCGTACATAGGAAATTAATTTGTATCCAGGGTCAATCAAGGATGTACGGGGATTTATCTTGGTATGAACTCCATACACCCTTCGGCCTTGATTAGACATGGATAACTAATATGAATAGTATGATTGTTTTACATAATGTACATCATATTACTGGTGCAAAATAATAATTTGTTAACTTCCTTTGGTATTCTTGCATGCACATGTTTGTTCTTTGCAATTCCCTATATGGTCATGTCTGTGTAATTCTTTCCGCGTTTATAAACTACCAGATTAGTCTATTTGAAAGGGGTGGCACGAACATGTTGCACCAAAGGACTCGCAAAAATTATCCTTGCGCCTTTTCTTGGAAGCTCCATTGGATGGAAGTGATAACTTTATGGAAATAATTATTATTCTCGTAAGATTTGCGTTCTTGAGCTTCATATTTTCTTAGATTTTATCTCATTTTAATATTTGAATAGCATAAATCATCTGGGCAGGCAACACTAGAGCAATGAAAATGCTATGTTTTCATATAATTTTTTTTTGCTTTTTTGAAGTTTTCCCCATAAGTAGACTTGTCCAACCATAATCAAAAGCCATATAGATGGTAAATGGAACATCTCTTCTCAGTCTTTTCCCCCTCCCCCATATAACAAAATTTTATATAAATGACCAAAAGGTGGCATGTCTTCAACATTCATTAATTTACAATATTTTGTAATGAAATTTTAGAGAGTCAAACATCATGTGTAATGAAATAACGCAACTACATGTATGCCGCTCTTTCAAGCTTTCATGTATCATTGTTTCCACATCCTTATGTACATGTACCGCCATGAATATCGCAGGGCGTATAGTTAAATTTGTTTTCGTTTTCATAAAATCGCTTATGTTAAGCGTAAAGTTTTGCGCATTTATTTCTGTGTGCTTGGGTCAAGGTACCGTAGATCCGGTTTTTTTCGCGTGTTGGAAATTTTGCGAATTAAGGGTAGATTAGTTTTTATTTTCCGTAATTTATTTTTACGATTTTTTTGTTTTAAAATGGTAATTTTTTTTGTCACTTTATAGCTGACATAATTTCTGCGTGTTTTATATTTGCGAATTAAAAATGGTTGCCAAAAATACGAAAAATATACCACCGCGAAAAAATGGTAATACGGTATTTAAATCCCGTCTGATGCCGTTTTGGTCATTCGATTTTGTACTCAGCTATAAATAGCAAAGAATACAATGAACATTGATATAAAACACGATTTTTTAAGGGAGTTTATTTATAAGTTGTTTATAATGTATTTTCTATTTCAGTTTTTGAATGTCCAAAATTTGCACTTCAATTTTATTAAAGAAATTCTAACGGCATTGTAATGTTGTGAGAGAGAAGTAAAAGAACACGTCTGTCTAGTTTACTAACTATTTATTAAATGACTTTCAGATTGAACATATTCCCATGTATATGATAATGATTGACAACAGATGAAATTAGGGGGAGGAACTTTACCGTGAGAACTGATAATGTCAGAGAGCAGTGCTTGATTGAAAATAAACATTCTGATGCTGGCATGATAATTGTTAATTACAGATTGACAGATTTAATTTAGAGTATAAACATTACATCCCTCCCTTTCTTTAATTGAAAGCATATACATCGAAATAATTCTAATTACTGTTTACACTTATCAAAGTTCATGTGGGTTTCATTTTGAGAATTTCTAAATGTCCGTTCAACTTTGGTGTCTCTTTCTTCGGACTTTCTAACAACAACATATTCATGCACACTTACTAATGTTACATGTATGTACAAAATCACTATATAATTATGATTTGGGGATTATTATGCCCCATTACAAATCTTCACACTATTCACACACGTAATCTTTCAGATGCGCTGGTGGTCTGCGCTCGCGAGTTGACCGTCTAGGCTCCGGCTGTGCGGTAATTAATTCATCACTGGAATCGTCTGTTACCTCAGCTGACCTCTCGCGTTCGTTAATTTTCTTAAAGAATGATGCGTTTCTGGTGACTTCTTTGTTATCATTCTCAGCGGTTATCACAGAGCCTTTTTGTTTAACTACTTCGTACGGCCCGGGACTGTATGGAGTTGATAGTTTGTCCTAGCCTGTTTCTGTTGTTTCACAAGAACTTTGTCTCCCGGCTTCAGCATGTGATCTAGTGCTCCTCTTCTGATGTCTGCATATCTCTTCATTTTTTCTTTTTCTTTTTTATCTTTGCGAGATATTTCTGTGTTTTTGGACGATGGAATAATCTCGGGAATTCGGGTTTTTAATTTTCTGCCTAGTAGTAATTTCGCGGGTGTTGCGCTTGTTGTTGCATGTGGCGTCGCTCTATAGTTGCGCAAAAAACAATATAACTCCTGTTTCCAGCTTCTGTGTTCGGCATGTGCGGCTCGAATCACTTTTCCAATGGTCTTCATGAATCGTTCCGCTTCTCCATTAGCTTGTGGCCATAACGGTGTTATTTTCCTATGTTGAAATCCTAGATGTTTTGCGAACTCCTTGAAGAGTGGTCCGTTGAACGGAGGTCCACTGTCAGTTTTGACTACATCAGGAATTCCAAATAAGGCGAAAACGTTGTCAAGTTTCGGTATCACTGCCTTTGCTGTTAATTTTGATAGAATTTCGACAACAGGGTACCTTGAATAATCATCAACAATGACCATTAAGTAGGATTCCGACGGAAATGGTCCACAGAAATCCATGCTGACCTCAGACCACGGTCGGTTGGGTAGGGGTGACATCTTCAATGGTGTGTACTTTTGTTCTGGTACTGATGCTTGACAGGGAACGCATCCTTTACAAAATTCTTCTACTTGCTTATCTATGTTGACAAACCAAACCTTTTCTCTGAGTAGCTGTTTAGTACGGACTATTCCCTGATGACCTTCATGCGCTAATTTGATCACTGTTTGTTGTAATGATCTCGGAATGACCAATCTGTTTTCGATGAGTAACACGCAGTGGTTTCCGTCTCGGTGCAAAGTTAGTTCATTTTGCCTTCGTCTAAAAGTTTCAATTGTTTTATCGAGGTTTTTAGATTCTGGAATCTTTTTCTCGGAAACGATTGCTTCATTTACTCGTTGAAGGATATGATCTTTTGGGGTTTCATCACTGATTTCAGCTAAGGTAAAAGTTTTTGGTACGGCATTCTCTGTTACGTTAACGTATTCCTTAGCGATGTCTGACAGACTGTTAATCTGTGTTGATTTAGACGGATGCCTGGACATGTAATCTGCCGCATTTGTTTTCCCTGGACGATACTGTAGCTTAAAATGACATGGTTGCAGTTTTAATCGCCATCTCTCTATTCTCGCGGGAGGCTTTGAGTGCGGATTATTAAAAATTGCTTCCAATGGCTTGTGGTCGCTAATGACTTTGAAATCTTGACCAAACAAATACAGATGAAAATGTTCACATCCCCAAACAACTGCCAGTGCCTCGCGCTCAGTTTGTGAATATCGAGTTTCCACATCATTTAACGCACGACTGCCGTACGATATGACTTTGCCTTCTTGTGTTAATAAAGCACCAAGTCCTACGGGACTTGCATCAACAATCATTGTTGTTTCTTTTGACGGATCAAAATATGCCATAACTGTGTCACTTGTTAGTTCATGTTTCAACATGTCGAATGCTTTTTGTTGATTAGGCTGCCACTCAAACTTCACATTTTGCTTGGTTAGCTCTCGTAATGGCGCAGTAATTGTTGAATAGTTCGGAATAAATCTTCCCACATAGTTTGTCATTCCTAAGAAACTTCGGACTTCACTTGCATTTGACGGTATTTCAGAGTTCTTTATCGCATCCACTTTTCTCGGGTCTGCGGAAATTCCCTCTGAACTGAATACATATCCATAGAATTCAATTTGTGTTTTGTTGAATTCACATTTTTCTTTGTTTAATGTGAGGTGTTTTTCTTCTAGTCGTTTAAAGACTGTCTCGAGATTTCTGTCATG
Organism: Saccostrea cuccullata; assembly: GCF_032062105.1. Taxonomy (NCBI): domain Eukaryota; kingdom Metazoa; phylum Mollusca; class Bivalvia; order Ostreida; family Ostreidae; genus Saccostrea; species Saccostrea cuccullata. Next base: position 148,310 of record NW_026924863.1, read on the forward strand.
CTCCTCGCAATTTTGTCCAAACACTATGATGTCATCACTTATGTTTCTAACTCCTTGTAATCCTTCAAGTGCTGTACTAAGCGAGTTCTGGAATACTTCTGCTGCTGAAGAAATTCCAAAGCTTAGTCATTTATATCGACGTAATCCAGCATGGGTTGAGAACGTTCTGATGTTCCGAGAATCTGGGTGTAATTCCAGCTGATGACACCCAGCATTCAGGTCGAGTTTGGAAAATACTTTAGATCCACTAAGATCAAGAATCATGTCATCAATGGTTGGGGTTACATGGCGTTCACGTTGTATTGCTGTGTTGGCTTTCCTCATATCCACACACAGTCTAATTTCTCCAGGTTTCTTAGGTTTAGGAGCTACGACGATCGGAGAGACCCATGGTGTGGGACCATTAACCTTTTCAATGATGTCGAGTTTCTCTAATTTCTCGAGTTCTTTTTCAACTTGTTTCTGGACATGGAACGGAATTCTCCTGTGTGGCTGAGCAACAGGTTTCACAGATTCATCGACGTGGAGTTTTACTTGCTTATGTTTAAGTTTTCCGATCCCATTAAACACTTTCGGGTATTTTTGACACAAAATTTCAATTTTGTCATCACTAAGAGATGCTATTTTCTGCACAATCTGCAGTTGAACATATGTATCGTATCCAAGTAAAGAACCAGAGATCCCTTTGACAACATAGACATCCGCAATCTCAATTTTGTTTTTATTTTCGATTGTTGCTCGGAATTTTTCCATAATATCAAGGGTAGTTTTAGAACCATACGCGAACACACGGGTATCAGCCTTCCGCAATTTCACTTTGTTTTCAAGTTTCTTGAATGTGCATTCGTCTACAACGTTGATGCTTGAGCCTGTGTCGACTAGAACACTTACGGGTATCCCGTTGATTTCAACTTTGATACGCGGTTGTCTCCTGGTAATGGAATTAATTTGATCCAACCCAAAGAGGTATTCGCAAGATTCTGAATCAGAGTCGCTATTACATGCCTCTAGCTGTTTCACAGATTTGGGTTTACGATTCATTGATTTGCTCTTTGTTCTGCAGACGGATGCGAAATGGCCTATCTTGTGACATGTGTTACATGTCTTACCTTTTGCCGGACACGGTCCTTTCAGATAGGGAAACTGTCCACCACAGTTGAAGCATTTATCCTTTGAGGGTGTGTCCGTCCGATCCCTGGTCCACGTTTTCTTTCCAGGAATTTGGGTACATTCCGACGTTTTCTCATTGCATGCACTTCCTCGGCACTTTTGTCGGTCTTCTCGATTTCACTTGCCTGTTTATCCGATAATTCTAGTGATCTTGCTAGCTTAAGTAAATCGTCTAGGTTTATGTCGTCCCTCAGTGCTCGTGCTTAGTCTTGCTGAGCTGCATCTTTGTATTATCTGTGATTTCACTTCTTTGCCATTGTTGTTAAATTCACAAGTTAACGACAATTGTCTAAGCTTGGTGTGGAAAGTGTCAATTGTTTCTCCGGGTTCTTGCTTGGCCTGCCTGAATTTGTACACTTCAAATGCAGTGTTCTTCTTTGGGGCGAAGTATTCAGTCAACCTTGCTACTGCCGTGTCGTAATCATCACCCGTGTAAGGTAATGTCTCAAAAATCTCATATACCTCCTCTCCAGCATAGTGGAGTAGCAGAGCTCTCTGCCTGGCTTTGTCGTTCTTTACTCCCATCGCAAGAATGAGATTGTCCAGTCTCAACTTCCATTTCTTCCAGCTTATGTCCGTTGCATTCTCACAGAAAATGGTGGAAAATTTGGTAATGCAGACATTTTGGATAAACTTTTGCTACAAGTGTACTACACAGTAGAGTTAGTATATATCCAAAAAAATGATTCACAGAATCCTAGTCGCCATTGTAATGTTGTGAGAGAGAGGTAAAAGAACACGTCTGTCTTGTTTACTAACTATTTATTAAGTGACTTTATTGAACATATTCCCATGCATATGATAATGATTGACAACAGATGAAACTAGTGCTAATTGTAACGGGGACCGTTACAGATGTTCCCCAAACGCTCCCCAACTCCCTTTTGGTGCCATATTCCATGTAAGCTTCATTAAATAGGACAAAATCTATGCATTGAGACTTTAACAATGCCAAGTTCATTCAAATTTTAGCATTGCACGCGTGCGCATGTGAATGCATGTGCGTAATGACCATATCATCTTGTCTACACAATCTATACATTTTAATATACAAAATATTAAAGTATTTAATCCAAAAGTATTTAAAAATATGCTCATTCAAGTGTATTTTTGATTTAACTCATTTCACTTGCACGCACGTGCATACATGAGCATGGTGTCCATATCTTCTTGTAGAAATCCATTACATCTCTCTATGTACTAAATCCCACTCCGTTTGGTTGAAAACCAAAGCAGTTATAGCTGTTTAAAGTTTCAGCCAATCAGATTACAGCGCAAGTACACGCACGTGTATGCATGTGCATGGCGACCATATCATGTTGTAGAAGTTCATTATATCTATCTATGTTCCAAATCACATCCTGTTTGGATGAAAACGAAGGGAGTTATAGCTGTTTAAAGTTTAAGCCAATAAGATTGCAGCGCACGTGCATGCACGTGATTTTATGACAAATACTATATATCATTTTGTAGGATATATTAATGCATGGCTATGTTCAAAATTTCATAGGATTTCGTCTAAAAACAAGAAAGATAGAGAGACTTTAGTTTCAGCCAATCATCTTCGTTCTGCGTTCGATCGAGCATTTTATGCCCCTTGGACTTAAAAATAGTCCACTTTTAATTTTCGTTGTTAAAAAAGTATTAAAGTGCATATTCTTATTTTTTTTATTGAAAGGGGAAAATGTACACTGCTATTAATGATACTTCGAATTTCAGAGTGTGGGAAACCCAAGTTGATATATTTCTGAGAAACGTAACCGTATTTGAAGGATATAAGAACATGCAGAATGCAGAACATATTCATATCGGAAGGAACAATAATGAAAAATACTACAATTTTAGTATATACTTACATGTTTACACATCAGAAAAGCCACTGCGGTTTTTTTTTCTTTATTACGTTTTGTAGCAACTGCACATTATTAAGCATAGTATACATTTGATAAAAGCCAATGCAGTAAGTTTAACTTTAATTAACAATATTTCAATTCATTTTTAAGAATAAAATTCAAATACTAGTTCATAAAAATACAGAGAAAAATTGCTTCAATTTTAATTTTTTGACAGAAAAAATAGAAATTTAACAAAAATAAAGCTGTACCATAAAAATTAAACAAATTCAACTAAATGTGCTCAGAAAGCATCAACGTCGAACACATTCAAATGCCAAAAATCGTGATATATGTTCTCTGACTAACTTCGAAAATATAAAAAATACAAAAGGATTAGAAGCGCAACCTAACATCAGACAAATGTTAGCTAAATATATTATTTCATGGCTGATATATATATTGCTGAAATGCAGGATACCAATCAGAATTACTGGAAAATTATCTATGGTCGAAATAATTATCACAGCAGCTAGCATAACAGACATAGTTTTTTGAAATTTTGCAACAGAATTTGAGAGACCTTTCCGAATATTTACTATATTTATAATATGAAGTGTTGTTATCGGTATTTGAGATCCAAAAAACGATAGACAGAATAAAGAAATATCAATAATATAATTTCGAGAATCAGACACGTAATTTTCATCCACCGTATAGATATCCAAATTGGATAAGACCGCCACTACAAGAGAAGAGATCCACACCCCAACAGACATGTACACAACCTTAGTGTACGTAAAGGTGAGGCTGTAAAACGGCTTACTGATGTAGATATAACGGATTATGGCAATGATCAAGAGGTGAAAGTTAGAAGCCATGTACGCCAATGTAGAAATTTCATAAAAATGCGCAAAAGACGTTATCCACGAAAATATAGATCCCGAAATAGAGACGTATCTGATAATCAGATTCAATGTGTCAGCAATGGAAGAGCAAAATATTCCCATAAATGTTGGTATTTTAATCTTTTTTTGAAAGATGAACAAAGTCATGGTAACTATGTTTCCGATAGTTCCAATAACACAAAAGATCGTTGCAATAAAAAAGTATCTCTGATCCAACACTGGTTCTCCAATATTACTCCCATTGAAAAATGTTGGAGTCTGATTCTTCTCATTAAACAATTTAGGATCAACGGTTGAAGACTGATTTTGCAAGCCATATCCAACAATATCCATGATTTAGGACTGACTTGCTTCCGACTTTCTAGTTTAAATTAAAGGCCGCCGGAATTTTGATATTTCCTTGATATGACCTTGAATTGAAAAAGTCCTTTAAAAGCAATGGAATATGCCATATAATAAATCCTAAATATATTAACATTTAGGAATCACATTTATATGAAAATTAATTAATAATTTCAAAGAATGAGACAAAGATAAAATTTCTGGTGATATAAAATTCATTTCTAAATATAAAATATGAATTCACCCCTGATTCTTTACGCATTCCTGGTATTCTTCAAGATACATAATGTATCTTACCTATATATTCTCTGAATTTGGTCACAGTAAAGATGTCCTCTTGGTGCTCTATTACGAACACAAAATACAAAATACCACTGATAGATTCATGTATTACTTTCTTGGCCGCTGACAAGCAATGGCGTTACAATCACTTATTTTAAAGGTATCTGCAAATGAAAACCTTTAATTATCACAGATGAAATAACTACGAATAAATTCGATGATCACTTACCGTAATTAAGAAAACTTTTGGGCTCATTCTATTAATGACGAAAAAGCCATCAAATGTAAAGTCAACTATTTTCAATTATAAGTACTTGAATGTATTTAAATACATTTCCAAATGTCATGTGTTTTCAATTACTTTTCAATTACACTTAACCGGTCACGGTAGCCAAGTGGTAGAGCGTTCGCTTCGTGATCGGGAGGCCCGGGTTCGATTCTCGATCGCGGCGCCACGTCATACCTAAGACGTAAACAAAGGTAGTGACTGTTCCTTCGCCAAACACTCGGCACTAGAAGTGAAAGTCACGGGTCTTTCGGATATGACCTTAAAAACGTAGGTCTTATGTCACGGTAGGCGCTGGCATGATAAAGAACCCTCACTGCTCAATGGCCCTGAGTGCCGAGTATAGGTCAAAATTTGAAGCCCTTCACCGGCATACGGTGACGTCTCCATATGAGTGAAATATTCTCAAGAGAGACGTTAAACAATATACAATCAATCAATCAATCAATCAATTAATCAATCAGTTACACTTCAACTACTTTCTTCAAGTTTAAAATAGCTGTCTTATAATGATACACAATTTGTATACCTGTGTCATGGACTTGTGATTGTGCAAGAATTAAAATTCTAATGATTGTTTCATTTGAGTATACAGCATGTCACACTTCCCAGGGCAATAGGTAGAGGTCTAATTTTGCCATGGTGTAAACCCACTCATACCCAAGATTAAAACACTAACTTAAATTTCACAATTGTAAAAAATCTATTCAGAACCAAATGATATGAATTCAAAGAGTATTGGATAAATTTAATGTCCTAGAAAAAGTTTCTAGAAAATTTAAGCTAAATAAAAACACTGTGAATCTTGCATTTTGGCAGTAAAAGGCCACTTCTAACTTTCTTACACATCTTGTCTAAATAAGCTCAAGGTTATTTAGCAGAACTATATACATGTAGCTGGCAACTTTGGCACCCACTGAAAGACAGAGTGATTGGAAATATCTTCTGACCAAAATGATGTCTGAGTGATACTGTGTCAGGTGATGGTAACAATGAACTCAAACCTATAAAAACATTTCAGTAAATAATAACTTGTGTATCCCAATGCTGTTTATACAATATTTGTTCTCAAGATTTTTTTAAAAAATAAAACTTTAGTTTTTGAAATGTATTTAATTACATTTGTCTAAGTAACTGAGAGTAATTAATTACATTTGGAAAAAAATCAATGTAATTGTAATTGCAAGTAATTGACAAAATTAGCAATGTATTTGAAAGTAATTAATTAATTTTGAAAATAATTAACCCCAAAACTATTACTTAATTTCTTTAAAATACAATGGAATTAAATTCATTTTTTCCTTTGTAGCTTGTAACAAGAGCTGTGATTGGTTATAGAGTCGGGTGTAAACTTTCGTGCACCCGACTTGAGTCGAGGGTAAATAAAACGTGACATTACAGCGCATACATTCTCTATGATAAAAAAGCAAATAGCATTACGTCCGATGCATTGAAGTACGTAGTTATATTATCGATAGATTGAGACATAGTTGAGTAGATTATATCGTTTACAAATAATTTTTATGGGTACATTGGAAATAAATTCGTTATCCAGGTTCAATCAAGGATGTACGGGGATTTATCCGGTTGTACTCTATACACTTGAGGCCTAAATCCCCGCACACCCTTGGTTGGACCTGGATACTAGTATCTAAAATTAATATGACTTATTACATCATATTATTACTGCAAAACATTAATTTGTTTACTTCCTTTGGTTTTCTTGCATGCACATATTTATTTTTTGCAATTCCTTATATGATCATGTCTGTGTAATTCTTTCCGCGTTTATAAACTATTGGATTAGTTTATTAGAAAGGGGTGGTACAAACATTTTGCACCAAAGGACACGCAAAAGTTATCCTTGCGCCTTATTTTGGAAGCTCTATTGAATGTAAGTGTTAACTTTTTGGAAATAAATATTGTTCTCATAATTGCGTTCTTAAGCTTCATATTTTCTGATTAACTACAGATTTTATCTCATTTAAATATTTAAATAGCATATTGTATCTTGGCAGGCAACACTAGAGCAACATAAATGCTATGTATTCTTGCAATTTTTTTCGTTTTTTTTTACCTAGAAGTTGACTTGCCCAACCACAAACAAACGCCATTCACATAAGAAACGGGTTATCAGTCTATTCAGTCACACACCCCTCCCCCCATATAACAAAATTATATATAAATGAGTAAAAGTGGCATGTCTTCAACATTCATTAATTTACAATATTTGGTTATGAAATTTTAGAAAGTCAAATGAACATCTTGTGTAATGAAGTAACGCAACTACATGTACATGCATGACGCTCTTTCACTTACATTATTGTTTCCAAATCCTTATGCACCGCCATGAATATAGGTAGGGCCTATATTTGAAGTGACCCATTTCCGTTCATCTGCCTCTCAGTAATGATAAGCCTTAAGCTCAGTTTCAAAGAATAAAATCAATTTATTTGTAACTAGACACGTGCAATGATACTTTTGAGCTTTGTCCAAACTGTATGTCCATGACCTTTTTCATTTATTTATTTCAGTTTTTTTCCTTTTGCTCAGTTTCAAAGAAACTAGATATTTTATGCAACTTAATTCACTGGTACATTATTTGAAATTGGTGAGAATTTGTCAGTTATCCAAATTCCCTTCCCATGACCTTCTCAAAGACCTCTGGAATCATTTAATCAGTTTGTAATTTATATACGACTTAGTGTTAAGATTGATTGATTGATTGTATGTTGTTTAACGCCACTTGCTGGAATTTTTCACTAAAATGGAGACACCACCACTTGCCGGTGGAGAGCTGCAAATTTTGTCCTATGCTCGGCACTCAGGGCCTTTGAGCAGGGGGGATCTTTTTCATGCCCGCACCTACTGCGACACATGACCTGAAGTAAGGAGTCAATCCTTATGTCGTGGGTTCGAATCCCATAGTGTTGAAATATAGGAATTGAAGAAGTGTTGGAAGATTTGCTATGGTTGAAATAATTATCTCAGCAGCTAACATAGTAGAAATTATTTTTTGAAAATTAATAACAGAATTTGAGAGACCTTTCCGAATATTTACTACGTTTATAATATGAAGTATTGTTATCGGTACAAGAGATACAAAGAAATATAAAATATAAGACATGTAATTCTCAATTAACATATCGATATGCTAACTGTATAAGACCGCCGCAACAAAAGAAGAGATCCACACCCCAACAGACATGTACACAACCTTAGTGTACGTGACGGTTACGCTGCAAAAAGGCTTACTGATGTATGTATAACGAATGATGGCAATGATCAAGAGGTGGAAGTTAGAAACTATGTACATGAAGGCAGAGATTCTATAAATATACGGAAAAGACCTTATCCACGAAAATATCTTTCCAAAAATGGTACTGTATCTGATAATTAAATTCAACGTGTCAGCAATGGAAGAGCAAAATGATTACATAAATGTTGGCATCTTTACCTTTTTTTTGAGAAAATGAATAAGCCCAGGGTAACTATATTTCCGAAAGTTCTAATAACACAAACGATGGTTGCAATAATACAGTACAGGTATTTCACACTGAACACTCGTTCTCTATTACTACTCCCATCAAAAACTGTGGTAGGAGTCTGATTCCTCTCATGAAACCATTGAGGATCAACGGTTGAAGATCTAGACTGATTTGGCAGACCATTACCCACAATGTCCATGTTTGAAGATCGACCTGCTTCCACTTGTTTGATTTCAATTTAAAGCCTGAAATTTGCTTTCTCCTTAAAGAGACCTTTAGTTGAAACATTTTTGAAATCCCATAATACATCCTGAATATATCATTGTTTGTGAATCATATTGATTTGAATTGAATAAATAATTCGAAAGAATACAAGAAATAAATGAATTTTGGTAGAAACTCGAGTCCTTATTTTTTACCAATTTCCTGATCGTATCCTTAAGTATGTGTAGTGTTCCCCCAAATCATTACATCTTCGTTCTGAATTTTGAAACAACAACGAATTCCTCTTGATATTCTATCTTCAACATAAAATATTACCGATATATTATCCTTTCTGACAAGCGATGGCGTTACAATTACTGATTTTTTTAAGTTTCTGCAAATAAAAATGTTCAATTATCACAGATGAAATGACTAAAATCAAAGACCACTTTCCGTAGTTATTAAATGGCGTTGGTACATTATGGTTATAACCAGAAGCGATGTCATATGATGTAATACCAAAATAGCATTTAAAATATTCCCAAGAGTCTAACACGGCTTAATATTTATATAATATTTCTCTATTCGTTGTTGGACACGGCTTAATATTTATATAATATTTCTCTATTCGTGGTCGAAATTGCTGCTCCGAAGATGAAAATTGAACACCGAGGCCGCATGTCAGAGCAAGTGTAAGCATGATAGAATGAATGTCCCTGAGTACAAAGTAAAGGTAAAGATTTGAAGACCTCATTTGGATATATGGTCACATCGAGTTTAGAAAAGGTTACGTATCAAAGGAAAGAACAAAAATGTTTATACACTTCAATAAATTTCATCCGAAAAGTAATTCGGCATCGGGACTAATTAGGCCAAAATGTATATATAAACATTTTCCTACGATTTCCTTAGCAACTCTCTATTTTTACATACAATTTAAACACTTTGAAATGTCACCAGTGCACCAGGTCCGCAGGACAGTCACAGAAGTAATAGGACCTTACGATGACCTTCTCACTGTTGTCAAGAAGCGGAAACTAAGATGGTATAGCCATGTTTCACACTCAAGTGGCCTTGCAAAGACTATCCTGCAAGGCACAGTGAAAGGAGGACGAAAACGGGGAAGGCAAAAGAAGAGATGAGAAGACAACATCCATGAGTGGACTGGACTGAGCCTCGCAGAAACCCAGAGAACGACAGATATTAGAAATTTATGGAAAAAAAGTGGTGGATTAGTCTTTGACATCCACGAAAGTCAAGGGATAGGTGAAGGTATTTTGTCGGAGAAATTCCATTTCTGGATCCAAGTTTGGAAAATATTTTCTTTGACTATCTGTTTCCTGATCAAAATATTATTTTTTGATTCTGTCATATTCTTTATCAGAAGGAAAACATGTATGCCTTTACAGCGTTAATTAAAAACTGATTTTAAAGCATCGCATACTTGTTTACATACTAATAAATATGCCTCCAAATATTCACCTGCAATTGTCTTTTCTTTATACAAAGGCGTTTTGTTATTTGCATCTGGAAACATAACGGCCTTCCAGCCAACTGCTGTACATCCCTAGCTTACCTGAGCACACCTCCTAACCTCATTAGCATAAATCGGAAGAATTCGGAGATAAACGTAATAAAATATGAAGAAAATCCGTAAACGTCCGAACAGCTTTCCTCGCGAGAATTCAGCGGGACCAACATGCTACAGGTGAAAATCGAGAGAGAAATTCAACATGAAAAAAGAGGTAAAACTTTATTTTATCTCCATTTATAAGATTTGTAAATTGCAAAAAGTTGAAAAACAAACGTTTCTTTACCTGAAAAGTGAAAGTAGGTTTGCAGTTTCTTATTCTGTCAAGTGGTACTGCACTTTTAAGTGTCAAAACAGCACCTCTCGATTTTGTAAACATGTTTCCACGTGGAAGGGAGTAGTTGTGATGGTCAAGATTAACCCACATACATTGTTTTAGTGAACAAAAACACCCGTAAGTAGAATTTCATTTATTTTTTCGATTACCTCTAGCACAAAATGGCTAAATATTTTAGGGCATGTTTGTCAAATGCTGTTAATAGCATGTCTAAAATTGAACAGAAAATGCAGGTGTGCTATAGTTCGTTCCTACTTGTACAGTTGTAAGGTAGTCTACTATGCATGCATATGCAGAGTTACGCGCATAAAAGTCATTATTCTTACTTATCAATACCCAGTGATTTGTGAGAACCATATGTGATTTTTCAAATACCAAGAGACTAAAATTTAATTCTATCCGTACTCGTGTGTATGCACAAGAAGTCCTTCCGAATTTCCTCTACACATATACATGTGTACCTGGATAAAGGATTAAAGGTTTGTTTACATTTGTTTGCAGATTTAATAGTGTCAGCTGTTTATATCAATCATGCAGTTTTCACTAGAGCCTTCTGATCAAAATGTGGTTGTTACTTTTCTAATTTAATATCATAGAATTTATGATCAGATGATGTCAATGCAGTTCTCACATACTTGTGTATATATCAGGTATGAAACTTCACATATGCAGTTGTCGCCCACGTGGCGCAGTGATTAGAGCATCTGCTCTAGAGTCCCACAGTGGGATTCGAATACATCGCTAATTCGAATCCCACTGTGGGATGCGGAGACCGGTCCTTGGATGAGACCGTATAAACCGAGGACCCATGTCGCTGTAGGTGCTGGCACAAAAAAAGATTCCTCACTGCTCAAAGGCCCTCACCCAAAATTTGTAGCCCTCCACCGGCAAGTGGTGGCGTCTCCATATGAGTGAAAAATTTTCGAGAGGGACATTCTAAACAACATACAATCAATCAATCACATATGCAGTTTATGAAAATTTTGAATATTTCTATGTGTACCACTATTTTCCCTTTTAAAGTATTGCCCATCTAAAAGTAGCTACTGAAATACAGTATAAATATTATAAAACTAGAGGTACTGTGAGCAATGAGCTCTGACACTAAATGATACCCACCGCTAATTCTCATATGAATATAATGACTGTGTCCATGTTTTGCTATGGGAAACCCCAAATATGTGGCGGATCAAAAAGTAAAATAGAAGATGCACAATTGCAATGTGTAATATAGATTCTGTGAAAGTCATCAAATATCACTCAGTGGTATTAGAGGAATTAGCGGATAAGAGATGGGTACACCAAAGCATAACAGACGGACAGACATACCGATTACTTAATATACCCTCCCGCTTTTCAAGCGGGGGTATAATAAATTACATGCATGCATCAATCTGTGTAATGAAAAGATATTGCTAAAGATAATTTTCACTGATGTTTTGCATTTTTGTTTGTAAGAATACATGTATTTAATTTACATATTGTTTAATTATTTCCATGTGTTAAATGAAAAGTAATTTTCTTTTTTGTTTGTCTATTGCAGGTACAGCTGTAGAGTACATTTTGAACAGCCATCTCCAGGTATGACAAAAATAAACAACTGACCCTATAAGGTTAAATAAACAAACATTATTGAATTTAGAAAATGTATATAATGAAGCACAAATGTGAAATCATTGTAGGCACAGGCTAGAAATAGTTTTCTTTCACTGCTCACTCAGGCTTTTTACTGGTCAGATCATCATAATATCACTATCCCACTCCCAGGCTACTAGATTTAATAAAAAGAGACTGACCCAAAACCATAATAATAATAATAATAATCATGATAAATGTAATAGTTATATTTTGTTTATTTAATGTGATACACAGCTGGACAAATAATTAATCTAAACAAAACAGGATTCCGAAATGACAGAACTTTGAAACAAGCCTGTCAAGTTACTAGCCCAACTATAATTGTAAATTTGTTATACATGTACATAGAACTGACCCAAAAGACAGATGCCCCCTACCATGTACTATCCTAGATAAAACAAAAATCACTGACCCCAGTCCAGTGGGCCTTCAATTATTTTTTAGCCTTGCATTGTAAAGTCAGCTATTGAGACATTCCGTCCTTCTTTGTTGTTTGTTTTTTTTAATGATATACACCATCTCACACGAATTATACACAGAAGAAAATATATTTTTTTCTCCACTTTTAAAATATGGGCTTCACTGATCTTTACATGTATTCAATGTATGTCTTTTCTTTTGAAGAATGACATTGTTGATTGAATTTAAAAATGGTCTTCAATATGTATGCACATGATAGGGATGATACTGTATTAAATGCACAAAAATTATAATTTCATTAAAATAAAACAAAAAAAGCAAAAATAAACTTTTTAAAAAGAAAATCAAATCAATTCATTTGTAATGTGCAATGATCAAATGTTTCTTGCAGGATACACTCTGAAGACAGTTATGTGCAAGTTCAAGGTTTGCCTGTTGTGAGTATTGTATATGTAACTGTAAGGATAAAATTATAACATATTTAATATGCAACATTATTATTTAATTATTATAATCCTGATCAAGCTGATTGGAATAAACAATAAAAAATATTAAGCATGCCCAATTACTTCAATATCTACTACAGGTAAATCAATGTATAAAAGAATCCTGTGTAAAGTTATATATAGTTAGAGAGAGAGAGAGAGAGAGAGAGAGAGAGAGAGAGAGAGAGAGAGAGAGAGAGAGAGAGAGAGAGATGTTGATATAAGGGTCAATATAATTGAAAATCATGCATAAGTGATTTTTGTTTTTGTTTAATTCTCGAAAGATTTAATCACATTCTGTTCTATTTTCAGCAGATACTTTAATAATAAAGAATGGGTGAAAAAATTCTCACATTATCATGCTGCATAGTGCATAATAGTACATGTAAGTTCAAAGGCAGAAGAAAATCCATTAAAAGAGAATTTATAAATACAGTTGGTTGTCTGTTTCAGCAAACAATTTAATGAACTGAAAATTATGCTGATACATAATCAGCATATTATGCAAACTGTAAATGATTGCATTACATATTTTTCTGATTTGCATGTAGTGCATTGATATTTGTCAGTATTTTTCATCCAGTTTTCTTTCCTTATTATTGCAAATGCTTGTATTTTATTTGGATTAATTAAATGTAGAGGACTGTATTAACTTATTAATCATATTTGTAGTTCAGCCGGAACAAAACAAGTTATCTGATGAAAGCTTCAACCACGCGAATCTAAGAAAGGAGGTCAAGTCCAAAGAGAAGGTATGTTGATTACTGGTGATGATATGTTATTGATGTACAGTGAAACTCGGTTATAACGAAGTCACTGGGACCTTTGAAATTACTTCACCATATCCGTAATTCGTTATAACCGTATAAAAAAGTCATTAAATTTATATAGCTGGTGCTCCAAGATGACTTCACTATATCCGTAAATTCGCAATATCCGTGTTCGTACTAAACGAGTTTTGCTGTATATAGAGTACAGCAATAAAATAGAGAGAACAATAGTAATCCGTGGACAAAAAATTAAATCTTAATTCTTTTCAAGAATAGGCAGGTCATTATTAGTCACTCTGAGATAGTCAAGAGCAGATTTAGATATGTTCAGATCATATAGCTGTAGGGTAGGGTGGGTCCACAGTGGGGGGTCAAAGTTTTATTCTGGAATATTTAAGGCTGAAGCCTTTTATCATGAAATCTATTCAAGATTATCAGGGCCACGATACATCATATTTTTTGAACGAATACATCCTAGTACAGAATCCCAGAATCCAGGGTAATGGATGTGCCATAATTAGAAACAGAATGTTTATCTTGGAAAATCATTTTGTTTATATCTTGGCTTTTAAGTTAAGTAGAGATTAAAATAATATTAGTTTTCATAATTTAAATTCCTATTTTATGGAGACTTTAGTTGATATCTATGTAAGGTCAAAAAAGCTACAATTTTCAGAAAGAAAGCAATATTTTGGGGTTATAGAAAAGGGGCATAACTCTCATCATGATAGTAATGATGGATTTCAGATAAAGTGAAAAATATGTGCTGTTGGGAAACAAGTGAATACAGTGCAGTCTAAATAAGTACAGTTAAACAACAGTATCTTAAAATCAAAAAACTTTGACAACCTAGGGTATGTTGACGTTCATGACAGTATTACAAATTGTATGAATGATTTGCAAACACTTGGAATTGCATATATATGATTACTTTTGTTAATTTAATTTGCTCATTTTGCACATATCTCTTTCTCATGCAGATTATTAATGAACAATGATAGATTGAATTAGCAGCTGTAAATGGCATACATGTATATGAATTTCATATACCGTACTCTGTTTAGAGTTGAACTTTGGTATATATCTTTGACAGTTGACACCGAGTAATATTTTGAACACATTGAGATATCAAAGTCATTTTAAAGTCCCTTGAACGACATATTTTTTCTATATATCTTACCCTGAATCTCTTGGATATCTCAGTTTTTTCAGCAGTCCCATGAGCATTTCAAGATAACAAGTGTGACTTTATTTTATTGATTCAATTAATTTATGATGAATTATAAAAATATCAGTCATATACTTTTATGTTAAAGCATTAACATTTTATATTTTTCAGGCCATATAACAAATGGTTGCTGAATTCATGAAGACTAGCTGGGATGATGCAGTACTTTTCTACTCATATGAACCATATCTAAACATCTTTTGAGGATCCCTTTCTCAGAAAAAAAGAATTTGCATATTCAAAGACTCTATAGTTTATTGTTTATTTGTACGTTGTTTAACATTCTTCTTGAGTAATTTTCACTCATATGGGGATGCCAACATTTGTCGGTGGAGAGCTGCAAATTTTGTCCTTTACTTGGCACACATGGCTAATTGAGCAATGAGGGATCTTTTTGGTACTAGCACCTACTGCAACACAGGACCTCTGTATATACAGTCTCATCTATGTCCGACTGTGGGATTTCGAACCAGCAATTTATGGATCAACTCCTTACTCATGACTCTCGAGCAGATGCTCTTGCCACTGTGCCATGCAGGTGACTTTATAGGTTGTAAAATGATAAGATAAGATTCATACCTTAAAACTGATTTTTTAAATTCAATCACAGTGTAGAAAATATTTGCAAAAAAGGGAGGTAATAGCTACATGTAGCTCTCACTGGTATTGCATGCTTAAACTATATGAATTACATATTTTAATTACACCTGTATTTTAAACCAGATCAGTAAAGAAAGAAACACTTGAACATTTTTACTATGAATTTTATTATAAGGTTGATTATCTTTAAAAAATGGAACTTTAATTTTTTTGAGTAGGAAAAAAAAATATTTAGAATGTACATGTGCACTTAATTTTGTTTATTAAAAATAGTCAAAATTTGGAGATCTTGTGAAGGGTATCTAAATATTGATTTATAAATTTTTACTTCATTTTTAAACAGCATAATCTTTATTATAACATATGCCTGTAATATACAACTTATTTTTTGTTGAACATTCCATTGTCTGTCTACATGTAGTGCTTAGTAAATTTCTTGTAAATAAAAACATGCATGCTGTTTGTTTACTTTGTCTTTTTTTCAATATGAGTCATGATATATAAATGTTGTGCATATCAGTTTAAATTATTTTTGTTGAATTCAGTTAACAGAAAAAAATAATAACTGAATATGATTATGTAGATAGATACCTTCCAGAAATATTTATATGTACTAGTAGCTGCAGATATGTAGCTTATGTGAAATCAGGTATACTTGAAACTCAATTTACATGTATTTATTAAACAGAAATTTAGTGAACACATTCATATACCTATGCAGTATTTCATACTGAAAATACACTGTGTTAATGTTTTATTTATTCAACATAAAAATTGACCAGAAGTGATCTTAATGAAATAAAACATATCTCACAATATTTTTTTCTCCCCCCCCCCCAATTTTATCACAATTTAAATGTATTTAAATTGATAAAAGAAACTGACTATACCATTAAAGAAAATCTTGAGTTGTCCTTCCTTGTTTAAAGAAAATATCTGATGCAATGAATGCTCCCTTGGGTTCATGACCCTGAATATTAATAAGGTTGGGAGGTGTGCTGAGACAGCCCATTCTGTAAACAACGAACTTGACATTGTATGTCATTTCTAAAACCAGTTTTATAAATTTTCTATTTATATTTTCAGAACAAAAGAAATCATGTTTTAAATAGGAGAAAAGCCTCAAACTGTCCATTCTGTGTGAGAACGAACAAATCTCGAGCCTACGGCTTTCGATTCGTTCTTTCTCTCACAGAATGGACATTTCGATGTTTTTCTCCTTTACATAAGGAAGTATTTCCAGCTTGTATACATCCAATCAGGAGACAGAAGAGAAATAAATCTAAAATTGTACCTATCGAAAACTACAAGCAATTAATCTTACACATTTTACTAATCTGGTAAGTATTTGTAAAGTTCACATGAACCAGAAAGTTTTTTTTTCAAATCATTACTTTATGTCGAAGATTAAAGTTTACATAATCATGCCGCACATTAAATCTATAGAGAGGAGAAATATATTGGTTTTAATTGTGCATTTAACTTTTCTTACTTCTTTATCAGAGGGTAAGCTACTAAAAGATTTTGCATATATATAAATATATTATAAGATTTGTTTTTATAAAGCAACGTTTTATACGCCAAAGTCATTATATATTTTTTTCTCAAAAGATTTACATTATTGGTATGTAATATAAGAAATTAAAAGCCACTGAAATATCAATAAAATCTTTATTTCAAGTTTAATTCCATTGAAGGTCAAAGCAAAATATCAAAGTATTTATGACAATTAATAAATAGTAACTAGATTAAGCTATAGTACATTTTTGTCAGGAAGGGGTGATAGAGGGTAGGGTGAAACAGGATCTTCAAGACACTTTTATCTGAAATCTCGAAGATGTAATCGTTCATCGTTTAACGATAATATTTGCGACAAGTAAACAAAAAATAACCCTTGATACTCACGTATCAG
The DNA here is from genome assembly GCF_032062105.1 of Saccostrea cuccullata. Lineage (NCBI taxonomy): Eukaryota > Metazoa > Mollusca > Bivalvia > Ostreida > Ostreidae > Saccostrea > Saccostrea cuccullata. The sequence continues at coordinate 165,743 of NW_026924863.1, forward strand.
ATTACTTTCTTGTACTTATCTCGTTTGGCTTTCCTATTTCATCACTATTTCAATACTACGTTGTATTAAGAACTTTATTTACACAGTCGCGTATGAAATTTATTTCTGAAATATATACAGCTATCCCCTGGTTGGGACTCTAATAAAAAATTAAAACAAATTTTAATGCAGTCTTCTGGAATGAAAATGTTAGAAATTTGCACAGATATACTTAACAAAATATTTATTATAGAATTACATGTATACTATATGATTGAATTTTTTCTTCAAAAACAGAATAAGTTTTTCAAATGGTTCATTTGTTGACTATTGTGAGGAAGAATGATTTCTATCATGAATGATTAATTTATAATTCAATTTTCTTTTTCTTGTAAGCCTCCCTTATTCCTTTCCTTGTCCCTCGATGTACTTCTCTGTGTAAACACAAATATTTAAATGTAAGCAGTGAATTTGTTCCTTAGAGTTATTTCCTGCCCTGTCCCATCGTTTCTCTTAATTACAGAAGAAATATTGTAACTGGTTCAAAGGAAACTGCAACCCAATGAAAACCGTTTCCTCGTGATTTTCCATCACACGGCAGTTTTTTTTAAAGAGCTAGGTTTACGTTATACTAACCATATCTAAATTACCCTTTAGTTATACTCTATAACATTGTGCTTTTTTACAAAGATTCTTTTATAGAATAAAATAAAGCTATACGATGGTCTCCCCTATTATACGTCAAAATAATTTTAATGAATATTAAACGTATGAGCGTACTCCTTGATCCAAAAATAAAAATCCTTATCATTAAATAATTGCATGTTTAAGATAGGTACCGTGCTCTACACAAAATAGTTTAAAAAAATTAAATATAGCCATTCTAACAGAATTTTCACTATATGGGGAAAATAACGCATTTCATGAAGTCAAAATACCTTGATCAGCCAGATAGTAACGCTTTATTTTTTTTTTTATAAATATACAGGCAACAAGGGTCTAACAGATATTTACAAATTCATTGTCACTTATACTTTTTCAGAAATTCACAAGACCAAAAAGACCCTTAGTGAACCTTGTTCTTTTATTTTGTTTTTAGCCTCTATAAATCTGACAGTCTCTCCCTTTGGACCTGTGGAGGTGGATCAGAACGTCACAATTCAGTGTAACTTTAAGAACTTTCTAATATCTGCATTTTTTTACTCTACTGTAAGCAATGACATTTTCTGTGATCTTACGTCAGAATTCTCAGGATCTAAATGTAGACAATCCGTTTGTTCTTTAAATTACACGGCTATTTGTTCTAACTATAGAACGTACAGTGTAGTGTATCCTGTTCCGCTTAGTTGGAATGGAGAAGGAGTTTATTGCAAGGGTTTATTATCAGGAGATGAGAGAAGTAATCAAGTCAGCTTCAGTGTTATAGGTTTGTAATATCTAACTTTTAGTTTTCCTCTTATTTATTTCAAACAAACTACATATGCTTGCAGTTGTGAACGAGTACAGCATTTGAATTGACTTTCTGTGTACATTCGAATTGCTTTAATACACGTTTATACAACAGAAGTGAAATAATGTATCATTATTTTACTCATGAAAATGTTCTTAATAATTTTTTGCCTGCTCTACAAATATAAACAAGTAAAATATATTTGGACAGCTTTAAATTGTTGATAATATATTTAGAAACCTACGAGACACACGCAAACCGTGATAATGATATTTAATGTTTTACTCTTGAGAAACATATATGAAAAACCTGAAATAAGGAGATCCAATGTTTATTAGTAGGATATTGATTGTGTTTTTCGAATGATAAAGGGGAAATTTTGATTTCATTCATAAATTTTAGGCACAAATAAAATGTAAATCCAAAGTTAATCCATTCCTACATGTATCTTAATTTTATAAATAAATTAATTTCAATATACGCGTTTTTAATAATCTACCTATCTAATGATTTTTATCTTCAGTTAAGAGAAAAAACATTGACTTTGATATTATACATTGTACTCATTTTCATGGGAAGGGGAGTATATCATTTTGTGAGCTCATGCAGTGCGTAAAGTACCTCTAGTCTAAATCATATTTTATAGTTTTAGTATCAACGGTGACCCTAACCCCAACCCACATTACCATGGATACTGGTAAACAGATAACGCTAACCTGCCGGACAAATTACTGTCACCCAGCAGCCAACATCACGTGGTACAAGGCGTCAACCATTCTGGCCACGCCCACTACAGATACTACAGACACCAACAGTAATGGCTTTGTGAGAACTACATCAGTACTACAGTATACAGGTGTGGTAGAGGACAATAGTCAACAGGTGTACTGTAGAGCCAGCAACAGACCAGGGAAAAATGTGGAGTCCTACAAACGCATACTGAATATAAGATGTAAGTTTTTCAATGTAGTTTTGTATATACATCATTTGTTCATCTGTTAATTATGGTGATGAGTCTTAGAGACGATACACATTAACAAACTTTATGTTTAAAATATCAAAATTACCTATTCTTGAAACAAATTCAATTTTGCTTTAAAACACAACTTTAAATGAAATAGGAATGCATTACGTACATGTAATCACTTATTATGATTCTTTTTGATCTTGGTAGAAGAATAGCCGCAAAATGTGTTCAGAATCATATATTTCGAATTAAATACATGTAATTATGAAATTTTGTCAATTGATGATGACGTATGACATTATAAATTCACTCAATGATACACGAAAAATGATGCGCTTTGTTTATAAGCATTGTTTAACTTTCATTTTGATGAAATGTATTCGTATTGTCCTGCATTATTTTAAGTTCCCTCCAAGATCATATTCATCATGTCGCTTCTGATTCTGACCAAATGGCTTGCAAAATTTATACACATGTATGTTGTGATCAGTTAAATTCCATCCTGTGGAATTAATAACAAAGACTTCTTGTACATTTTACACATTAGGCGATGCAACGTTAACCAAATCATGCAGAAAATGTTTTCTCTTCACTTTATATAAACGCCTTTACTTTAAAACTCTTCAGCAATCACTTTGTTGGTCAATGCCTTGGATTTTTTCATTATGAACATTTTTGTCCACCATGCATCCATTTTCATACTACAAAGTAGGTTTTTATACGTTTGCTTGTTGATACTTATTTTTCATAGATCCCCCATCTACTAACCCTGTCACCACAGCCTCCCCTCCAGACCTACAGTACAACACAAGTACAGAAGTGACCTTGACCTGTCTACTACCAGGTGGAAACCCTGTAGCCACGTTGTCATGGAGATGTAAGAACACATTCATGACGGGAACCAATCAGAGTACTTCTACCACAGCTGTCTCTGTATTGTCATTGGTGATGGATAGCTCCTTCAACAATCAGCAGTGTACTTGTACAGCTACTCACAGACTCCTCACCAGTCCCAAATTAAGGAGTGTATCACTGACTGTATTTTGTAAGTCAACAATCGAATGATTTTTACTCAAAGAAAATTAATCATATTACATAAGTTACACTATATTACACATGCATGTAAATTATTTGAAAATTAGCGGGTAAGTTTATAAGCAATTAAACAATATTTTTTTAAAGTTTAATATGCGTGCATGAAATGGGCTGATAAAAGCCAAAATCCTCTGTGACAGGAACAGAGGAAAAGCACAACCCTATTGATTACAGAGAAGAGGAGATTCCAAAATAATGATAAAAAATCTTTTGGATTTGTTTTTCTACGATACACCTTACCTCAATTGCTTGTTAGCTTGTACTCCATTTTTTTTAATACGATAACGTCAATTTCGAATGATGCTCATGACTTGCTTCTTTTGCAGTATTATTATAAATTATAGAGTTTTTACTTGTGCATATGTGTTCTGTATCAACATTGTTTCTCGAATATAAGAAAAAAATGTCCCATATATTCAAATGAAATGAGTTTCATAAAAGATTAATAATTGAACCAATATTTATCATATGGATTCTCATGCATTTGACAATCAGTTGTGGTAAACAAGCGTATGTGTGCATGTGCTTATTGTTATAATATGAAAACTTGTTTTGAATTTTTGAATATGTTTGCTTGTTGATACTTAATTATTGCTATAGATCCCCCATCTACTGACCCTGTGATCACAGCCTCCCCTCCAGGACTTCAGTACAACACTGGGGCTAGAGTGACATTGACCTGTCAACTACCAGGAGGAAACCCTCCAGCAACGTTGTCATGGAGATGTAAAAACTTAGTTTTGATGGGAACCAACCATAGTACCTCTACCACAGCTGTCTCTGTGTTGTCATTAGTGATGGACAGATCCTACAACAATCAACCGTGTAGTTGTACAGTTAATCACAGTCTTTTTACCAACCCTAAATCAACGAATTTGTTACTGACTGTGTTTTGTAAGTAAAATATTGGTACATGTACATTGTAACAGAAATTATCAAAGGATGATAAATCTGATTTTAAAGTGATCAGTATGATAACTTACACCTTCTAACTTCAGTTAATTTTTTGCAAACAATTATTGTCGACATTTGATACATTAATTAGTTTTCGTCATTGTTTATATATCTTCAATTTTTTTTCTTGATAATATAACTTATAAACCAGTTTATGAAATACGAAGATTTCCTTTAACAAATGCTTACTAAAATTACACCCGTCCGTATCATTGCGGTAGGTCCCTGCTAGTAGAAATAATTGGTTAACAGTGCAAATTTTGCCCTGTTTTACATTAAGAAATACTTTATCTACTTCAAAAGCACAAAAAAGATAGATATTCTATATTTTTACTGAGAAAGGGTGTTAAACACTCATGTACCCTCTTGTACCAAAAACCAACTCACGACTGTTGAAAATACGGTCTACATTTTATGTCATTGCACATGGCAAATATATTCTTTTGAAATAAATCACAAGGGAAAATTAATAATGAATAATTTTAGTCTAAAGTACACATTGCTGGTTAAAGGTAAGAAAATATTGAAGAATTAATCTTATTTTACTAATGAAGTAACAAAGCTCAAAACTCAAATCTCATTAGAATAATTAACTTGCTTTCCCTGATTTTTTTGTCGTTGTTTATAGCAACCAATGCTTGAAGGCATAATAAATGTATTGGTCATCTGTCTTTTCACTGAGATATGGGGGAAAAACATACAATTACCCCATCGCAGTTCAATAGCTCAAGCCTTTTATGTCGACAAAGGTATTTATAAATCAGCTAAAAAGTGAAATATTCTTTTTAAGATTAATTTTGTCAAAATTTACACACAGCATAACAATTGTACACGAATAAAAACAATAAAAGTTTTATTTAATGACATAAGAGCAAATTCTTTGCCACGTTTTCTGTAGGTATCAGAAATATTGGAGTTGTACCTATGCAATCATAAACATATAGTATCAAAATAAACTCCTGGGCAAAATATACTGCATACTGTATAAATCTCAATCCTTGCACAAACATACCCTCAATTATCTTTATACACCCCATCCAACATTTCTGTAGACGTTTTTTACGTGTTTGCTAATGTGCCATAATTTTAAAACCAAAAATAGCTAAATCCGGCTTCCAGTTTCCCATGAGTAGGCCCCTATTTTAAGATGGGATTTCATCCTCCATTTTAAAAATAATAGGGTCACGCAACTTACTGTTCATGATTTTGTGGGTATTGTATAATTCCAGTAGATAGGTTAAAGAAATTGAATTTACACACTTTTGTTTGGTATTTCATCTGGCTAGGAGTAATGTGAAATATTAATATTGATAATTTGGTATTTTATGTAAATTGCATAAGTTGGATTCTGAAGTCAATCTGATCATTACCATGTATTTTAAGGATAATCAGAGTTAATGATTGTATAATTGAAAACAAACCCTGTATAACAGGCAATCTATAATATTCTTTTCAATTTAGCATGTGCTTGTAAAACACAATTCATAGGTAAACTTGATCATACGTAATATTTTTATTTTAATTACACTTTATCCGTTTATAGGTTATCATCAAGTGTTGATAAAGATGTAAATAGAACCAGTATTTTAAAAAAAAATCTCACCCAAATTATTTAAGATGTCCCCCAACATCCTTTACCACTTATTGTAAGAAAATTTACCAATATTAATGTAGAAGTTTAGTGGAATGACACCTATTATATCTAAGGTTCAGTCTAAAAAATAGAGTCACCGTTGACAAAGTAAAACAACAACCCCGTTCTTCAAATTCAAAATCTGAATTTTTATGCAAAGTTGTATCTAAATACCTAATTGGTTTGTAAAAGAAAGCGTTTCTTGTACGTAGAATTTTTAATGAAAATGTAGAAAAAAGATTTGAATTATTTTTAAAGATCCACCCTCCACTAGTCCTGTTATCACAGCCTCCCCTCAAGGGCTTCAATACGTCACAAGTACTAGAGTGACCTTGATCTGTCAACTTCCGGGAGGAAACCCCGTAGCTACTTTGTCATGGAGATGTAAAATCACAGGAATGATAGGAACCAATCAGAGTACCCCTACCACAGCTGTCTCTGTATTGTCATTGCTGATGGATAGTTCCTACAACAACCAGCAGTGTACGTGTACGGCTAACCACGGTCTACTTACTATCCCTAAATCAACCACTGTGTCACTGACCGTATTTTGTAAGTCAACTAGAGTCATTTCTTATATTATTTGGAAAAAAATAAATGTACATGATTATAGAATTTGATCATGTGACTTGCTTATATTTCTACCCCATTAGATGTTTTCAATTGATACAATATTCATTTTATTTAATGTTACAGAAATGTTTCGAAAATGCAGTATGTGAAATATTATATGAATGATTAAAGGCATAAACAAATCATAGACCAGTCAAGAGTTTTATGATAAACTGTGGGCTTATTGCATTGGAAAATGAAAAGAATTCGTATATTTATATTTCATTGTTTAGTTTTGTGTTTCTTAGATTTTTCTTTACTTTTAACTGGTAAGCAAGCAGAAGACAGGTTCTCTAAAATTTACCAACAGAAATGACAAATTGGCATTTGCATTGTTCAAACTACATGCATGTAGTATTTAAATAAATTAAGTTTTTTTTCTCGAAGAATTCAAAAAATCAGTTTGGAAAAAAATTAATTATTGTTAAGAAAACATAAGTTGATGAATCAAAAGTAAATTCAACATATAACATACTAAAATATTTCTTCAGAAAAAAGTTATTTACAAATCATCCTTACAAAAATAAGGTTGCCATTCATTTTATTAATATTCAAAACAAAGAACTCGTAACAGTAAAATTTATAAATCCAAATAATTTAAACGTGCTCTGAAGAAGATTATTTTTAATTATTTTAATTGCAAAAAATTAAAGCCGGTACATTGAGAATTATAAACACTTGTTAGTGTGGATTTACGTTTGGTAAAGACAGCTAAGTTGTTGTCAAAACATGGATTTAGAATATATAAGGATGATTTGGAGGAAAATCTTTTAAATTTCAAATAGGCCGTGTCACACTGTCGCGATTTATACTACGATTGCCCACGTATTAGAAAAAGTTAAAAATCACCGTTCATCGCCAGGTTAGTCTTGCGATTTTTACAAACCGTGTGGAATATTTTTCTGCTAGAACAGTGTGTCTACGATGCCTGTGCGACAAAGAACGAGGTTTGTACGATTTAATACGAACTGAGGCGACAGCGTTAAGAACTGGTTACGATATTTCTACGAATATGAAGGATTAAATGCGGTTATATACGATACTCGTAAGAAGGACTACGATATGTCACGTTACCTACGACTAATAGCGATTATACAAATGTATACATGTAATTAAATGCATTTCCAGTAAAAGGGGAGTTGTCTGAAATTATCAAACACCATAGTGAAGTTATTTGATAAGGGTGAAAGCTACAGTTTGGAGCTTTTGATTACGTTCAATCTCTTCATGAATTTATTGACAACGGTCTTTATAGTTTCTGTGACAAATGCATTTTCAGTTTATTTCACCTTTTTCCTTTTATTTTAGACGGTTATTTGATTGCGACTGTGTTAACATCAGACAAGGTCTGCCCACATCGTATCAACTCTTTGTTCAATCGCACAGTACTCGTACAGCACTTGCCACCAATCGCTCCTTTTCGTATCAATTCGCGGGAAAATCGTTCTATGTTCCTATCGATACGTAGAACAGTCGCAGTAACTCGAAGGACACACGCACAAACTCGAAGGACATTCGAAGTAACGCGTTGGACTCTCGTAGTGTCGCAAGTACGATTCATATTGCTAGTGGGATTCATTTTTTAATAATTTAATTCTGGTTGTAACGCTGTATTTGATTGGATAAAAAATTTACTTCATATCATATAAAATGGGTTGCCTACGTCATAATGACGTACGTTAAAAACGTATCAATCCGCCTGACGTTATATTCAAAATTTGTACAAATTGAAGTCTTTTTGTTAGAACAATCATCTTTTTTCTTACATCAAATGAATGAAAATCAAATTATAAGCAATGAATTAAATAGCTACCAATTTTATACGGTATAAACTGGGTTGGAACAGTTTACACTTTTTTATTAAGCGCTTCGCGGTTTATAAAGCGTAAACTGCCCCAACCCAGTTTATACCGTATAAAATGGGTAGCTATTAAATTCATTCCTTAATTAAAGACGGAATAACTTTTACTTCTTTTCAGATAACAATGTTATAATATCAAACTGGAATCAAACATATTCCGTCAAAGAGCATGAAAGTTTTCAACTAGTTTTTGAAGTGGATGGAAATCCGTCATCTAACATCACATGGGTGTTTGTTAGAAATAACAGCGTTATAGAAAAAGATTATTATGTGAAGAAAAGCTCATTGGAAATATCTTCAGTTAACTGCTTAGATTATGGAACCTACAGAATATTAGCAGACAACGGAAAAGGTCCAATTGCTAATAAAACTGCAAATTTATTAGTGAATTGTAAGTTTTTTAACTTTGATTTTGAGATTATGTAAAATAAAATTCTGTATCAGGTTGTGCGATGTATGGAAGGGAAATTCTTTTTTAAAAGACAAACAAAAAAATGCGACATTTTTATACGTATATGCATGCCAAATTGTTCGAAATATGCAGAAACATCTCCTTGAGAAGGATGAGACTAAAAGCTAAAAGGAATTAAAATAAGCAAAAAAGCAAGTATCAAAATGAATTGTAAAAGTTAAAATTCAAAGGTAAGCGTGTACTTGAGACATTGTGCTAAAATGATTTTAAAGTCATTTAAGCTAGGTAAGAATTAGCAATGAATTCATTATTTTACTAATAATTATGATGTACAACGATTGAACCAAAATTTTTGTTAATTATACATTGTGACTTCCTTTGTTACTCAGATATGTAGGTGAGTACAACTGCAAGGTTTCTGCTCTCTTATTGGTGAACGGATGTAAATGAAAAGATGAATTTTTAATCTCTGATTTTGTTTCTGGTGGGATTCAGGCTGTGCAAAATTTTTAAATTAACTTTTTTTTTTTTCAAAATAACATATTAACAAATTACATATTATTGAAACAAATTACTAAAGGACAAAAACGTTATTGAGGGCGATATTAAAAATTTCGGTGAAGGTCATTCTTCACACCCTGATTAATACAGTTGCTCCCCTGTTTGTTATCCCCTTCGAAATGCAGTAGTGAGGGAGGGTGTATGATGCTGTGTGACAGGGTGAATGTGTATGGGGGAGGTACTATAATGGTTTGCGCAACGAAAGTGACGTAATTTGCATCTTGCTCGATTTTGATGCTTTCTCGATTTATAGATCTGCAGTAATGCAAAAAATGCTCCCATTTGCGGTACCCTTAATTCACTTTTTGTCATACAGGTAAACCTCGGCTATTCTCAACGGATTCCCTGACTCCAGCTAAAATAGGTATTGGAAAAAATGAATCTCTTCAGATATTTGTGAGAATTTTATTGTTTCCACCAGCCATACAGACAACATGGTATTTCTCAAGAAAAGCAAATGACGAAAAAGTCATAACGGATTCTAAAGATGGATACAGAATATTTCACATGAATGGAGATGTTGAACAAAACATTACTCTCTACAAAGAAAGTGTGACTACTGAGGACTTTGGTAATTATACTCTTCGAGTTGAAAATGAAATTGGTGCCTTTAGCAGGATCTACAATGTGAATTCAACAAGTAAGTTAAATTTTCTGTGCATTTCCAGCAAGAAAAAATTGTGTAACTCAGATTTCATTTAAGAAAAAAGTATAGGAATTTCTTTGAATAAAAACTGTAGTTTTTAGTTGTTGTAAATGTTATGCAAAAAATATAGAGATAATATTTTTACAATGATTATACATTGTCAGCATCTCATGGAACCTTATAAAGCCTGCAGAAGAAGTCGAAAATATTCCGATGAAAGCTTTAGTATAAGTCGATAATGAAGAAAAAATAAAAATCTGACAATGAAGTACCAAACTGGCAAAGAGCAATCCCGAAGTATTAGTCTTTAGGGTCTTTTTTAATTGGCTTTTAATCAGTTTTACTTCCGTATTGCAAGAGAAACCTCTTGTGATTTAACCATTCCTACAAAAACTATTATTTCTAGATTATTTTCCGTTTTGTAACATTTTACTGAAGTATAAGTGTACTACTTACACTGTATATGTCAAGTACATGAACAATATTCCTGGCTGGGCATAGCAATCGGCATTTCTAAAGTCGTTCTTATTAATAAAAATATGTAAAAAGCAAAAATAAAAAGGTTCTATAAATCTTGTGATTTCAGTCATTTATTGATAGGAAAATGTGTTTTGTTTTAGCTATATTTTTGTTTTAATCAATAGGACCACCCTTATTGCCCACAAACTTTACAGTACTTTGTGAAAATTCCTTGTCAATAAAGATATCTTGGATTTCTAACTTTAATGGTGGAGATGAACAAAGCTTTCAAATTTCATACTCAACTGATGAATTTTTGACAAAGCCGTTTAAAGTTCTTAAACCGGGTATTGGAGATAAAGGATACAACAAGACCCACAGCTACATTCCTATTGTTGAGCTACAAGGCCCTCTATGGTTTGCAATAACTGCCTCCAACAAGTTTGGAAATGTTACATCAGATGTTATGTACTGTACTGCTGTTAAAAGTAAGTATTTACAGTTATTAGAGATAAGAGCAGGAATATTAATATTAATATAAGTATTTAAATTTGGCATGTATTTTGCTTAAAAATGTGAGGGAATTTATAAACTTCTAAACACCGTACAGCAGACAATCCCTAGCCTGGTTCCCTGTCCCTGTTATGCATTGTATACTCCGCGTCAATTGCCTTGGCAAGGATGAGACAGGGGACCAGGCTAAGACACACCCCTACTAATGTGTTTGGAACCTTTTATGTTTCGGTATTCTGCAAATTATAAAACTCGATGATTTCAGAGTAGCTCTGGCAGTGGCTCTGGCAAAATAGCAAGACTACAGCGAGATGGGGTAAATAATTCACGGAAATATGCTGGAAAGTGATTAGCACGTGAAAACATGGTAAACAGAATAGTTATGTTGCGTTTCAGTTTTGTAATTCAATCGATCTCTCTTGAATTCATTCAAACTAAATAAGTATTTTCTATGATACAATTTTCTGCAGTCATAAATTCAAATTTCTTTTTTCACGAATATTTTTGCATGGGAACCAGGACTATATTTTTTGACGTCAGATAAGCAAATGAGGCAACAACATGGCTTTAACGGAAAATCAGCTGAATGAGAATTGCATTATGGGTTACAAGGAATACTACACAAATTTTACTCTTGAAAGAAAGGGTAAATCTTATGGCAAGCGGAAAGGCACAAAGAAAATTTTTCTATCCATTTCGTAAATCCAAAGCATCCCCCTAAATTCTTTTATTTTCATGCTCACAAAGCCTAACAATTCAGTTGATAATTAAGAGACGGAAGTCTAGGTTTCTCAAAGCCATACTGCAAAGCTATTTGCGTCTGTATTAATTCCTCTGTTGATCATGAGAATAGTTATGTAAAAATGTTTTTTCCATTTTAATGCATAATAGATGATGCTCGTTTTCCTTACCCTTAAAGCGCTGGCGTTCTGAACTTGACACAAACTACATTATATTAAAATATTTTGTTCTAGTAAACAATAAATTAAAAACGCCCGTGACATCTTTCATAGTTTCTAATCTATGTATTTTGTTCATTATAACATTTTTTGGACTCCATTGATATTATCATGGATTGACCTGAACTTCGTGTTCAAAGTAAAATGTAAACGTTTTTGGCGTAAACATTCAACGATTGGTCAGTAGCTCATGATAAGATCCTCTGTGCGCATTTATTACGATAGCCATATAAGGCCAACAAAGCCATTCAGAATCGATGATATTGCACATTTTTTACCAGCGTATCGGTCGCTATTGAGCTCTAATTTTCGCCGTAAATTATGATAAGATATATTTTTATTTAACCCCACCCCCTCTTTAGTCATTCTTTTTCTGTTGAAAATCATGAAAGTCTTTCAGAAAGGTCTGGAAACACTTTTTTTTCAAAAGAAACAGACTATATCAATTTTCTGTTTACTGCCAATTTTTATTTATAAAACTGGTTCTGTCCTATAACCTTTAAATAGGTCAATCTCAACCATTTAAACCACGTATCTTGAATTTGAATCACAATAACAATAGTAGGGGTGAGTCAGGGAGTCCAAATGTTTAAGTATGCATTTTATTACCGTCTTACTTGGAAGACGGTATTTTATAGTTGAAGTTTTTTACAGTCTTCGGACTATGCACTTCCTCTCTTTTGTGTTTGGTAGAAATTGCATGATGAGAAAATTTTCAATTATTTCATTGGTTGAAATGCTGTTCAAGGCAAGGGAGATAACTTTCTGATGATCTAATTTTCGTACGACTTAACAATTTTGCAAGATTTCCAATCTTAAAAAAATGACAAAACGAACAACAAAATCAGCAGTAATTATTTCTAAATAACATGATATTTTTATAGCAATAAATAAAAAAGGTCTCTTTAATTTCATTATAAATAAAATTTGATAGTTATTGTTTGCAGGCTTTACAATTTGTTATTATTCTTTTCCGCTTTCTTGTTTGAAGAGTGAATGGGAATCAGCCGAGGTTTGCCGAAAGCTCTCGGCCAGTCAAAGTTTACGGAGATGACCGAGCGACAACCGTGGTAGGGCTAATGCCCGTAAAAGCTAATTTAGAAATACAAAATCAAGAAATTCAAAAGAATTATACGGCCTGTTAAGTGTAGATCTCTTTACTGTTTAAAATTGTTGCTAAAGACGGTAAGCTTTTTTTGAAAAGCTCTACTTGTATTGACGTTAGAAACGTTGAATGCCGTGAATGTGTAACATCATGAGCGAAAATCAAGATCCACCCTCATATAGAATAGAAGCTGTTGAAGTGACTCTTCCACTTGTTGGATAATTCAGGAATTATGAAAGATAAATAACATTTAAAGTCAAGGCAAGGAGTGTAAAGTAAAATATAACTTTGAACCATTTTCTTTTAAATGATGTAGTCTTAAAACTGAACCGGTATGTGAAAACAAACTTTCCCTAAATTTTTATTCTGTTTGCCTTTCTTTATTTAGGAATTCCTTCTCATTGGAAGACCTTCTTTAAAGTTATCAAAGTTTTGTTAATGCATTCTATCTCAAGGGGCTGTACTCTTGAAATTAACTCGTGGTGTGTACTCGCTTGATAAATGACTGTTATATTAATAAAATATTGAATAAGTGAAAAAAAAATGGGGGGAATAATTTTTATTGATGGGATAAAAATCTAAAATATTGAGATTTCGTTATCATTTTATGATGTAACAAAGAATTAAAACTGTATCTAATTATTTTCCGCATTTTTATGTTATTACTTAATATGAAATAAATATGTTCAAATGCGTTGCCTGAAATCCGATCGATTTAAAACAAAAAAGATTGTCATATGTTCAGATTGATTTATTTTATGGTGTTTTATGTCCCATTTGAGAATTTTTCACACATACAGAGACGTCACCATATACCGGTGAAGGGCTTGAATTTTACCTCAATTCGGCAATCAAGGTCATTGAGGAATGAGGGATCTTTATCGAGCCAACGCCTCCCGTAACGCAGGACCTTGCTTTTTAAGATCTTATCAGAAGGACCCATTACTTTCACTTCTAAGTGATGAGCGTATGGCGATGTCACAGTTGCTTCCAATTTTTTTTATCAACTTAGGTTAGTCACGACCTCCCGATCACTAAGCGAGAGCTCTACTCACTAAACTACCCTAAAACAGTCATCATATATTCAGATAAAATACTCAGTATAATAAATTTATATCTATAATTAAGCATTGATTTTCATATAAAATTTAGTGGATGTCTTCATCCTATAACACACCAGGCCGTGCCGACAAATCGATAATTTGTCGGCACGGCCAGGTGTGTTATAGGACCGAAGACATCCCAGAATATGAATTCAATGCTTATATTTACATTATCTATTTTTCCTTTGTCATAATTGTTTATCTTGTTCATGTTTAATGTGAATTTAGCGCCCTTCGGTATTGGTGTGCTTAAGAAACGTAATAGCCGTTCGTGACGTTGGAAAGTTAAATGACGTAAATAAACATTGCGAGGGGGGAAAAAAAGACAAATTAATTTTTAATGCACATTTGTTGAATTTTTATGTTAATTTTAAAAGGGTAGTCTGTTTAAATGAAATTGAGTCAAAACAATATACATTTTGGTGTTCCTAGATATTGAAAATGCATGTAGTTCCTACTGTGTATTCTTTCGCGCTGTGACAAGGTTTTGCGTATGTTATAGACATTTGAACGTCGTGAATTTCTAATGGATTTCATAAAGAAAATTACACTGAATGTAAATACAAGACTATGAATTGCAAAAATTAATGATACATAGCGTGAATAAGCATCTCAAGGGGTGACTGAGTCAGTTAAGGAACATAAATAAGCGTTCCTATTTTTATAAAAATGTGTTTATAAAACACTGATGCCCTTTTATTACAGTTTTGGCGTAGGTTTTTATCTTCCTTAAATGCAAATCAGACTCTGAGGTCAAGAGATAAAAAAATATATATAATACATAGAAAGGACTTGTCTAAATACATATACTTGTGAAATATAATAGACCAGACACTAACCATTTAACGTTATAGCTAGGTTAAAAGTTTTTTTTCTAATGTAGGCCAAACTCCAAGGTCAAGGTTAAAAGATCAATATTGTTGAAACTCAAAGGAAGTCCCAGTCACATGGGATCCAAATGTAAAATATGATGGCCCTAGTTTTAACTGTTCAAAAATAATGCCAAAAGTAATTTAAGGACAGACGAGACGTTCCTTAATAATAGATAAATTTTTGAAAGATTTTGTCATTGAAGTATTGCTACTTAAACATGTTTACACACAAAAAAAATGAGAAACCTTACCACGCATTTCTGCAAGATACCACGGGTAGTTTTCCTTAAATAATCTTTTTGGGAAGAAAAATAATTCTCCAATTTCAAATGTTTAAGTGTTTGGACTTTGTAAAAACGTTTAGAAACTGGTTTAGAAATCAGAATATTATTAAGATTTTGAATATTTTTCATACATTACGAAGATATACGAAACAGATATTAAGGAACGTCTCATCTGACCTTAAAACCTTTTTTTTTTTAAAATGGGTCATTACTCGATGGCCTTGTCAATTACACATGTGAAGTATGAAAGCTCTATAGATACGTGTGCAACAGTTAAAGAGTTATGGACAGTATTAAATGTCGGTAAATTCTAGAAAAATTTTGTCAAGATCACGAAGTCAAATATGTTGATACCCGATAAAAGATCTTGTCATCAAAATTAAACATTTAAAATATGAGAGCCACAGCTTCAACCAATCGAAAAGTATAGCCAGACGCACATTAACTTATCCCATAACTTCTTCGTGCTATGACTTGCATATTTTCTTTGGGTACCACCAAATTTGCCTTTTGACCTTAAAGTTTAATCCACAAAAAAATTTAATATTATAACACTCTATTCTTATGAAAAGTTTGTATTAGGGCTTTCAATCTTTACCTTTTTTATTCATTGTGATTAGAACATTTCAAAAGGTGTAAATATTTTTTTACTTTGACCCATTTTAAAAACTTTAACCTGAGTCAAAACCTTTGAGCAGTTTGAAATAAAGCTTTCATATTTCTCAGATATATTCAATGTGTGATACTTTCCTTTGAATACCAACAATTTTGACAATCAGAGCTTGACTTTTGGTGATTTACTTGCATTTGAGAAATTTATCGTCGCCATAATCTTCCATATCGGGAAATCAGTGTTTCAAAAACATGTTTTGTCATAATTTCTAAAAGTCAATTCTTTTCTTATCTTTCACTAGAAATGGTAAATCTCCGGGCATGTATCTTCATCAATAATATCATATTTTTGTAGGTCAAGTTCCAGATTCAAATATACCTGTAGGGGGCATTATCGGTGGCACGATGGGTGGAGTTATTTCTGTTGTGCTCGTTGTATGTGTTATATTTTTTAACAGAAAATATCAGATTAAATGTGTTGGTAAGTTTATCTAATTAATCAATAAATATTTTAATTTTAAATAATCTATTTCTTCCTTTCATTTCTTTGATTTTTTTCTATTATTTTGTTTCAGAAAGAGATTCTAACCTGAGGTAAGGAAAAGCAAGAAAGAACACCTAGATAGAATATTTTGTAGTAGACCCCACTAAAAGTATTATTAAAGGTACCGTGACGCAATATGTGCCCGCACCATAAAATCATTAATATGTATCCGTAAGTGTTGAGAACAGCTCTAAATGTACAGCTCTACCTCGACAGTGATGGCGTCACAATACGAATAAAATAAAGCAATTAAGTATATACACTAAGAAAAATTTCTTATCCCCCACAGAGAAGAGTTACGCTGGTATATTTCAATATTTCTTTCATAATGTAACATAAATTTTAGTTGTGTAAAGTGTTTAAACACACTCTTAAAAGTTCACAGAAACTTTGAGGCGAGAATTCTGAATACATGCTATATATATATAATTTTTTTTTTCGGAAAAAGTCTACTGAACAGTACAGTTGCATTTTTGCACTTTTTACCATATTATTTGGCTTGGAAAAACATCTAATTGTTTAACGAAACAAATATCACCTCTAAATTGAGGAAAACACCCAATTCAGCAAATATATTTGAATTTTGGGAGAAAATAGTTTGTTATTCTCCTTAAATGTTCCCTGTCAGATGCACCTTCATAATATGTTTGGATCACAATATGGCTTGACAAATGTTAATAAAAATACATGTAGTAGGAATAGAATTAACGACTAGAATGACAAAGGCTAATCGTATGGTCGTGGTGACCTCTCAAAAAATCATAGAACGTGTTCTGCGAAATGTAATCAGAATGTTTTGTCTGAATATTATTTTAATTTATTTTATTTTACAGTGGAGGAAAAACGATTGAATCAAAAAATGTCTCAGAAAGCCTAGGTGAGAAACATTTCATTGCTTCTCAATTTTTAATTTGAATTAGGCAACTTCATTAATTTTTCTTTATTACCTTTTAATTTTAGGTCTTCGAACGGAAATGAGGTATTGTATTGGTCAGAGTAAAATACGAATTAGAAGGAAGATGCAAAATTTTCTACATACGTGTAGATAAGTGCGAAAAATTACATTTAATAATGTAATCATTTCAAAACAAAACGTCTAAATTTTGTGTCATCTTTGTTCCAATTTGATAAAATTAAACTACTGCACAAACTTTCTTTTCAGATTAAAAATTATTGTGATAACTTATATGTAATAATCTGTGGTTCGCACAAAATGTAATTATTTCAAAAGAAAACTTCGATATCTTTTAAATTGGTCATAATTATTCGACCCCTTTTCAAATAAAAAAAATATTGTAAAAAAAAATTATGATTGCCAAGGTAACAAAATATTACCTAAAGCAGTAGTGAATATCGAAATTATTTATTAAGCGTCCAGTATGAAGAGCTAAAAAAGAATAACCTGAATCAGGAAAACAGCTATGACGTTATCAATTCACAAAATAGTGAGTACAATTACAACTTTATACCACTAGATATCAAGTCTGAAATCATTAAAATCATTCATATTATATACATAATTTGTTAAGGAATTCTTATTACCCTTATCTTGTTTTTTTTCTAGAGAACAGAACATCCGGGTAAGTGGTTGCTCTCATCAAGTTTGATATTGATTTAAAACGAATTAACCCAAAACACCAAAACATTCACGTAAGAAATTTCAGGTCGAGACAATTTAATGAATTAGATACTCTTTTTTGGACGATACAGTGCCACATATGAAGAGTTGCCACCTCAAAAAGAAGAAAGTAAGTATGGAGAATTTACAGGTTCTAAGGGTATGGCTAGAAAATGTTAATTACAATATTAAAAGAACATATAATGTAACTTCTTTAAAATATAATCTATTTACTTCAGTTGAATAATAATTTGAAAGAATGACTTATGAAAAGGAAAAAAATGTGTGTTAACATGCCATTTTGAAGTTTTGAAGATAATTTTTATAAGTACGAAAGGTTGGAAGGTTTACTCGACATTCATAATTCAAATTTCAAGATTCATTATCTAAAACCAATAAAATTTCCATATATAATACATGTGTTAAAAAGTCGACAAAAATGAACAAAAGTTAAAAATGTTGCGATTTTGTGAACAGGGCATTTACCGGATATCTGAAGCTTTGATTTACGTCCTTTCTTGTTCATGATACAAGTATATCAAAGTCTTGTTCTAAACTCAGCATTTTGCATATTCTATTTCGATATAATGACTTTTAAGCATTTAGCATCTACAACATATCCTAATAATGAATGTTTACTGTTGATTTTTATACAGGCCATCATTATCACACTGAATGTTATCAGTGTTTAATTCTGTTTGATTTAATCTCTTAACAAGGAACACACAGCGGGAATAAAGTGGTCAATAGGGGATGTACACTCATTCATTGCATCTAATCCAACCCCGAACGGTTTAAGTGGGCCGTGTTTAATTGTTATCGATTTGTATTGTTTCAATGGTCTCTTGAGTCCAATTCGTTTCCTGTATATTTCATTGATATCTTTCTTCTTGAAAATTTTTCAAGTCAATTTTTGTCAAGGGCCTTATCACATAATTTATATGCTAATATTTGTAATGATTTGTTAATGAAAGTGAATAGCGTAGTAGGCTCCAAACAAAGAAAATTACATTCAGCATTTTATAAAATGAAAATTCTGTAAAATTCATGAATATTTTTTTAAAGAAAACATTTCATACATATTGTACTTTAATAAATGTGAATCATTTAAATTGCAGGTGAAAAAGAGTCCCCTTACTCGAAGTCGAAGGTATTGTCCCCAGCACACGTATATGTAAATATGTCATTCAAAGGAAAATGAGAGCTAGGTTTATACGAAATCTTTTGTTTATTATTGTTGTTTTTATTCTAGATAATCTCGAATCAGTTTTAGGAATGTGACTGCATGCACGATAAAACAAAAAAAACTTTTGAAGAATGTTTTGTACCGAATTATTCTAGTGAATTATGTGCTGCATGGTTTTATGTATATAAGCTGCATTCTCCCTATAGTCATGCATGTTTATTTCAGTATTTTGTTTAACTATTTTAGTGCTGATTTATGTTTACAGTAACTTTGCAGAAGCATCTATAGTAATCTTAATATTAATTAAACATTTTAGCATAATTATTGAGCAATCAAGTAAAAATTTTTCTGTTTTATTTTCTTTAGTGTTTTGTGTAATTGAATGAAATGTTTAACATCAAGGTGCCTCAATAAAGTGCACTAGCACAAGGGAAAACATTAAACAGATCTTGTTGTTATACCTTTTAAATATGTTCCTATACAAATCTATACAAAAAAGTCTAACACATCTAATGTATTTTTCATCGGGCATAAAAAAAAATCGATGTTGGACCGCTGAATGAGATGTTGGACCGGTCGGTGAGATGTTGGACCGCTTATGTCACAGAATGGGTGGAGCTTAATCTCATTTTTCTTTGTTGGTGTTCAACAGTGACGGACCACTCAGATGTAATATCACGGAAGACAATATAAAAAAACATGTATGTCCGAAAAATAATAATAAAATAAACGTACATGTATATCAAAACATTTATTGACTGAGTTTTCCCGCAATATGCGTTTTATGGACCCTCGGTCTATCGGCCTAAGGCAGACATTTTGGTTCTTGAGTGTTGCCCTCGAACTCAGTCAATAAATGTATAATATTTTTAAGATAGGCAGAACACATATTCCTTGATTACAAAAGTACCGCTGCTTTCTTAAAATCAAGAGCTTGACGTAATAAGTACATGAAAGTGTTACTTTATAAAGTTTCTTTATTTATATATAAATATTGGTTTTCAAACGCTCTTGGTCGTAAAATGAAAATGTTTATTCACTGATAAGTATATACATCATTAAAACACATAAAATCTTAAGTGATTTTAATTCTAATATTAAGTACACATACAAAAGAAAAAGCAATTACAGCAATTTTTTAAATCAAAGAAACCTTTTTAAACTGAACTCCGGGAAATAATTACGTCGAAATCATTTTCATGCCCAAAATCTTTATATATGTTTCCTGACTGCCTTCTAAAATAAAAAAAATACAAAAGAATTTGAAGAACAGCCCAACATCAGCCCAATGACAGCTTAGTGTATTATTTATTTGCTTATATAAATATATTTGAAAAGCTAGACATTAAGAAGTTTTGAATGATTAGCTAAGGTGGAAATAATTACGATAGCTGCTAATATTGCAGACATAGTCTTTTAGAAAGTAACAAATATTTTGAGAGACCTTTTTTCCGATATTGCCAATTTTTATGATAAAGTATTGTAATTGGTATAAGAGGTCCAAGAACGATATACAGATAATTAATATACAGCTATTTGAACAACAACCTTATTCTGTGAATATTTTTTTTTTCATTATTTCATTGTTAATAAAAAACCGTAAAGACTCGCCACTATAATAGAAGAAATCCACACCCAAAGTGACATGTGCACAACCTTTGTGTACGTAAAAGGTATGCTTGTAATGCGGCTTACAAATGTAAATATATCGAATGAGTGCAATCACTAGAAGGTGTAAATTAGAGGACGCGTATGTAAATAACGAAATTCGATGAAAATAAAGAAATAGTATAATGAATGATAAAAATATGCAAAAGTGAAAATGAAAGTCAAAATCAGAAGCAAGAATACCAACAGTCTCGTTTAAAGTCATCATGTCTTAAGTTCTATGATCGATTTAATGACCATGCCAGCAAATACAATTTATCATTTAGTCAAATGCTGACTGTCGTTTTTCATACTGATTGTTAGGCCATTATTTTATTTACACGAGTCGTCCACGAATTTTTCCATTATTTCCCGAGCATGACAAGGAGAATATGGCGGATATGATTGGTTGGCAGGAGATGCTCACTCCTCCATATCACTTGATCCCAACTCTGATGTTTTGGAGGTTCATGTTTGCTCTGAATCAATTTTGCAATGTTTAATGGAATGTTGAGCTTGGATACTGTTCGTTATGTCTATATTTTATTTCTACAATTCTATTGCATTATACAAAGTTATTTTCCTGATTCTTCAATATGTTCTTCAAAACATTAAATTTAGATTATACCTCATAAAATCATAAAAGCTGCAAAGACAGAAATGCTCGATATTGACTCAATGAGAAACACCCATTTTAAGCACAAGCCTCATCATATAGCCTTGCATTGCATGGTATAACATGAATAATACAAAGCTTTACCGATTTACGACGATTTTCAACAAGCAAACATTCTAAAATATTAATGTTAGAAATATTATTACATGTATATACTAGCTAGTAATCTGGGACTTTGTAAAATTAATAATGTGAATATTTATTTGTGATTTTATCATTTATTGTGTCTGTTTTTGTTCTTTCAAACATACTCATTAAATGCATTAATTTATGCTAAAAAAAGTTAAATAAATGCATTATCATAATGACAGGAATGACTTAAAGTGAAGCTGAAAATAATAATCAATAAAACAAGAAATTATAAAAAAAAATCAATTTGAAAATTAGTTTCAATTCCATTTCACATATTTCCAATTAAGTACATTTTTTATGCTTTGGAATATACTAAATAGAAAATCTAAAATAAACCAACGCATGGTTCTTTGTCAATGCTACAAGATAGATTTTTAGAGTTTTGTTTTTTTATTGACAAGCATCGAACGTTTCATATTTTACAAAGAAATAATTAGAGTAAAGTAATACCTTGTCAATTCAATAAAGCTTATCAAAATAAATGCTCTCCGAAAACATCAATTTCTTAAACAGTTACATGTTAACAATCCAGAGATATGTTTTCTGACTACTTTCGAAAAAATAAAGTAAACAAAATAATTCGAACTGCAGCCCATCATGAGGCTAACGACAGAAAAATACTCAAATATACTGCTTGTTCTTACATAATTGATATACAAGGCATAAACAACAACTGTTGGAATTTAGGTCACAGTCGATATTAGGATTATGGCTGCTAGCATTGCAGACATGGTTGTTTGGAAAGTAGTTGAAGTTTTTGTCAGGCCTTTCCTGATATTTACAATATCAATAATTTGAAGTATAACAATCGGTATTAGAGATCCAAGAAACGACAAACAAAGATATATAATGTCCACAATTAAGCCGCTTGAATAAGACAACAAATTTTCATTAACCATAAACAGATGCACGGTGTATAAAACTGCAACAATAATGGAGGTTAACCATACCACCAAAGACATATATACAACCTTAGTATACGTAAAGGTCAGGCTATAAAACGGTTTGCTGATGTAGATGTAACGGATGACTGCAATAATGAGGATGTGAAAGTTAGATGACAAAACTGCAATTGCCGTAATTCCAGAGAAATACTTAAATGAAGTAATCAACAAAATATATCTGGGAATATCTCGAAATGTCTCAAAATCAGGTTGAACACATCAGCAACAGAGGAACAAAATATTCCCGTATACGTTGGTATTTTAAGCTTTTTTTTGAAAGATAAATAAACAAATAATTGCTAGGTTTCCTACAGTTCCAATAATACAAAAAGTAGCTGCAAATACTTTAACAATATTGAACTGGTCCATAGAATATTCTTCGGTAGAGTTTGAAACTACTTTAAAAGTCTGATTCTTCCAAATGCTCCAGTTGGAATTATCAGCTGAAGACTGATTCCTCAAGTCATCCCATACAGGATCCATGTTTCAAATCTGTCGAAGCTCACTGTTTGATTTTGCGGAAATACTTGAATTTCACCTTTTTTCTTTTGATGAAACCTTTTTTAATATACTTGTTCAAGCATCTGAACAGTTTATTCTTTAATAAAATGTTTTTAGAATTATAGTTGAGTTATTTTGAAATAAATAAATAAATTTTGAAATTTTGAACGAAACATTGAGTTCATTTGGAAAAGGTCTTCCTCTGGTTTGTCTAGTATTTTCCATAACAAGTAATTTGTCATAAAATCCCATTCTTTCAATAGTAAGAAAAGCATCATATGTTGTATTTTAAACACGAAATATTCCAATGTTGACTGGTGATTTTACAATCAGTTACTCTTAAAATGTCCGAAAATTAAAATGTCCAATATAACTAATGTAGCTACTAAGTCGATGAACACTTAATGTAATGGAAATTAATCTGAATTAATAATACTAGTGATGGTTAATATTCAAAATTAATTGAATGTCGAGTCGTTTAGAAAATTGGAAAGACTTTAATTATATATTTCTTTACCATGGACGAAAGAAAAACCAGTCATTGAATTAAATTAAAAAATTAAGGTCAAGATCTAGTAAATGACTTTAGACTAATTTTTGTTGCTAGATCCATTATGACGTCACAATCATTTTCAACTTTACCTTTCCTGTACTTTACAACTTTAACAGAATTATGTAGAAAATATGGTATTTTCATGGATTTAATTTGAATCAATATGAAAAGTAATCCTGATACCTATTTGAAATTTCATTTTATTTTTTTAAAAAAAAGAGGCCCTGAACATAAAAAAATACCGTTTTCTGAGAGACTGTAGGCAACCTTGATAACATTTTTTTTCTGATGTGGAAAAATTTCATATTCATGACTCAATTTTGCACAAAGTTTCAGAGTCCTAGTGAATATATGATTAACAATTATATAAGCCTTAATTTAAAGGAATTTGTAAATAACAGTATTCAAACGTGTATCATAATATATAATTTCCAAAAATTATCTTTCGTAGTTAATCAATTTACACAATGTTTGATAACTACTGTCACAATATCATCGTCGCGGTCGTAGCGCAGTCGTTAGAGCGTCTGCTCTAGAGTTGCGAAGTAAGGAGTTGATCCTTATATCGCTTGTGTGAATCTCACTGTGGGACGTGAAGACCGGTACGTCCAATGAGGCCGTATAAATTGAGGTCCCGTGTCGCAGTAGGTGCAGCCACGAAAAAGATTCCCTGCTCATAATCAATGGTCCTGAGTGTAGAGTATAGGTAAAAATTTGTAGCCTTCCACAGGCAAGTGGTTGCGTCTCCATATGAGTGAAAGATTCTCGAGAGGGATGTTAAACCACATACGATCCATCAGTTAATCACGATTGAATTGAGTCCCAGTATGAATGATATTCCTCCTTCGCACCTATTTCTGACGATTGCGATTTTTATTCGCATTTAATAATATTAGCTTTTCAGCCATTTATCCCCAAGTGGATTCATTCGAGTGAGAACTATACCGATCGACCTTTGCCTCGTCAATGTCGGACACAAATGTGATTGAAAGTATATATTTCTTTAAATTCTGTCTGCTACAACATTCTTGTATCTTTCGTTTTAGGATCCAGGGAAAAGAAGAAGAGTTTTATATATTCCGATCTCGATCTATTTACATTAAATTCTCGCTAACCCAACTCAAAGAACAGCAAGAAAGCTTTCCTCATACAATGAGCGGATCTATTATTTAAACTAATATTCCGATCTCGATCTATTTACATTAAATTCTAACCCAACTCAAATAACAGCAAGAAAGCTTTCCTCATAATATGAGCGGATCTATTATTAAATTAAAAAATTCTACTATACTATGCTACCTATTCCCACTTTCTGAAAATCAGTTAGGAAAAGGTAAGATTTTATGTGCGAATAGGTAGAATTTTTGTGCAAACAAATTACCGATTAGGAATATTACTACTGTATAAACAGTAGTTTATGAACACCTGCTCATCTGCAACTTTGCTCTTTTAGATTACTTTTTACTTATATTTGCAGGAAATATTTAAATATAAATCATATTTTTGCGCAATAAATTTTATTGTATTTTATAAAATTCAGCTATTTAAATGAATTTCTTTTCCATAAATATATATCATTATTTCTGATGTTCAGGCGTCGCAGTCTTATTGTTTGTTTACATGTTGTAAGATCGAATTACTTTTTGAAGTTAAAGGTGCATTGAAATCTTAAATTTTCCATGAATTACGAGGACTGGAATTGAGAGGATTGCACGGAGACAGAAGATTCAGTTTGTTGTCAGCGGGTTAGGTGTCCCCATACCAAACCAGGTTTAACAGATATAATTTGCGTTCCTTTTTGGATATTAATTAACCAATCAGAGGCTAGAATACAAACAAATTGATTTATTTATAAATACTACGAGCTTATTACATGTACATGTACATTTATTCACTTGCTAAGGGCCAATACATTATGTTTTCTTTATTACAATTTGGATTTGTAATTTTCTAAAATGGGAGAAAATATCATCAAAGGTTTCCCTGCAAATGATACTGGCCGAAAAAATAAGGATGCCAAACATTTCAATTCAAAGGTAAAGATATTCAATCAAATTTTTAAAAACGAACAATTTCTCTTCTTTTATTTTATTTCCTGCATACAAAAGAAACAAAAATAAGAATAAAGAATTACATTGTAAATCCACCAAAGCTTATATAAAGCTAAATGTGCGTCGGAGGTATCAACTTCTAAAACACTTACATGATAAAAATCTGGAAATATGTTTCCTAACCGCCTTTGAAAACATGAAATACACAAAAGGATCTGAGGTGCAACCTAACATCAGACAAATGGAAGCTAATTTTACTATTCCATAGCTGAAATAAATATCACTGAGATAAAGGGCATTCACAACAAGGGTTGGGAGGTAAGCTACAGTCGAAAAAATTATTATAGCTGCTAACATTGCAGACATGGTCTTTTGAAAAGTAACAACAGATTTTGTCGGACTTTTTCGGATATTTACAATATTTATGATTTGAAGTATTGTAATTGGTATTAGAGATCCAAAAAATGATAGACAGCCTGTAAATATTTCAACGATAACACTTTGAGAATGAGTCATGTAATATTCATTAAACATATACAAATGCACGCTGTACAAGACCGCCACTACAAAAGAAGAGATCCACACCCCAATTGACATGTAGACAACCTTAGTGTACGTAAAGGTTAGGCTGTAAAACGGCTTACTGATATAGATATAACGGATGATACCGATGATCAGGAGGTGGAACCTAGAAGCCACGTAGGCCAATACAGAAATTCCATATATATACTGAAATGAAGAAACCCACAAAAATATGTTTCCAGAAATAATTAAATATCTGAGGATAAGATTCAATGTGTCAGCAATGGAAGAGCAAAAAATTCCAGTAAATGTCGGTATTTTAATCTTTTTTTGAATTATAAACAAAGTCATGGTAACTATGTTTCCGATAGTTCCAAAAACACATACAATAGTTGCAATAATAAAGTATCTCTGATTAAACACTGGTTCTCTAATATTACTCCCATTGAAAACTGTTGTAGGAGTCTGGTTCTTCTCGATAAACAATTCAGGATCAACGGTTGAAGACTGATTTTGCAAGTCATTTCCAGCAAAATCCATGGCTGAGGACGGATTTCCTTACTATATAGTTTTAATTAAAGGCTGGTATTTTGCCATCTCCTCGACATGACCTTGAATTGAAAACATTCTTTAAAAGCAATTGAAAATGTCATTAAATAAATCCTAAATATATTAACATTTATCATTCACATTTAGTTGAAATGAATAAATAATTTCGAAGAATGTGACAAAGAGGAATTTTGGGTGATGTAAAATTCATTTCTTAATATAAAAAAATGTTTTCAACCCTGATTCTTTAATTATTCATAATATTCCACGAAATATGTAATGTTTCGTTACCTATTCATTCCCTGAATTTTGTCACAATAAAGATGTCCTCTTGATGCTCTTTTGCAAACACAAAATAACACCGATAGATTCATGTCTTACTTTCTTGGCCGCTGATAAGTGATGGCGTTACAATCACTTAATTTAAAAGTTTCTGCAAAATGTAAACCCTAGGCCTTAAATATCACAAATAAAATAACTACGAATAAAATCGATGAACACTTACCGTAATTAATTAAAGTTCTGGGCTCATTATATTAATGACGAAGAAGCCATTTAATCTGATCAAATGCAAAGTCAACTTTTAAAAAGGATATTTTAACATATGAATTTGGATCTTTTTTATATTTAGAAATGTTTTAGGACTATTTATCAGAAAAAAGAAATATTCAGTAGTAAACATTAGCGTAAGCAATAAATGGGTATGTGGGTTGTTTTAATGTTAGTAACGCAAATTAACTGTAGAGTTTACACTATAGAGAGAGAATGATCTTGTTTATTACCAACAGAATTGGATCTAGTTCATGTTCATCCTGGTGAAGTCATTTAGTTTGTTTATACCATTGGGACGGAATGACTTTAATCTGTGCATCCAGAACTTTTCCTCGCTTTTTCTCTGAGCGTCCATGCGTCTTGGATTATGGTCAATCACCACTACTGTCATGCCCTCCCATTTGTGATCTTCAAGGTTGAAAAGTTCACCGACGGGTTCATTTAGTTTTTTGGTCCTAATGGTCGAACAGAGATTATTGACTCTACTGTGGAGGTCTCCAGTTTCATCGACATACTGTTTGGAGCACACTTAGCAACTGATGAGATAAATTCAGATGTCTGTATGATAGGACAAATTCCCTAGTATGGCCTGCAGTTCATGTATGTAATAAAAGAGCATATATTATTTAGATCTAGTGCGTTATAAAAAAAAATAATGAATTGACAAGCTTGTAAAAAAGAGTTGGATAGTATATACCATTTGCTCTGCTAAGCGTAGAATTCCTGAATGTCTTTTATTCCTTTTGGTACAATGGATTTGTCCTAATCAGTTCAAACTAGACCAGCTCAATTAATGTTTTATAAACACAGTCATGAGAAAAGGACTGGTAATTTCGGACACTTCTCAAAACAATGCATTGTTTTAATTGCTTCATAACTCCAGAGGCATAGTGTATTTTGATGACACTCTAGCTATTCAAAAAGTGGAAATTATCATTTTTACAGTGTACATTGACTAGTGTACCTTAAACTATTCTAAATAATTCTCTAAAATGTGTTTAAATTTAATATATATGATAATTGTTCTTTCAACAAAATAAAAAGTGTATTTTAATAGATAGCGAGAGTTTATTTAAATAGGTTAACTTTTTTCATCCAATTCTATCATTACAGTAATAAAAAAAAATAACTTAAATAATAATTTCTGTGTCCATTTTCATTTTTTTTAAAAACAGGAACATACAAGTAATACTACGCAATGCCAGCATTACTCTGGATTTGATTAAGTAATGCATTACGTTACCATTACATGTTATGCAAATTGTTTTGGCATTACACATTACTAACATTACTCTCAGTTCAAGTCATGCGCATTGCAATGCATTACCATTACAATTAACATTTCCCTAAGCCTAACCTGTAGCTATGAAAGAACATTATCACTTCAATATATAGAATGAAAATAATATTTTACAACTCATTCTTTTCCTCATTAAACAATAAGCCATGATGAACTGCTATCCCACTGGGTTAAAAGCTTTAAAAATCTATAGAAAAAACTTTCTTTTTTATCATTCATTACAAATCTGTGTAGACACGAATGGGATTTACCATTTTGAAATTAACTAAAACGTAAATGATTTTCAAAAACATACGATAAAAAAGATCATAAAGATAAAACAAATAATTTGTTTTAAAGCTATGCGTTTTCAAAGCAAAAGATAGAATGATTTTAAATCAACAGTAGTTCATAACCAGCTGGATGTAGACTTTGAAATTTTCCAAAGGTTCTGTTTCTGTATTCATAATTCTTTGGAAAAGTTACATTAAATAATTTCAACAGATATTAAAATGCAGAAAAAATACATCTCTTTGCAACATGTTATATTCTCAAAACACAATGTCTTGCATAAGGAATGGATTTGATGTACAGAACTTAGATTACACTATCTTGTTTTAGACCTTGATTTCTAACCTTTTATACCTCAAATCTTGCATACACATGTTCATTCTTTGCAATTCCCTATATGGTCATATCCGTGTAATATTTTTCCGCGTTTCTGAAATACTGGGGTTAGTCTATTTGAAATGGGTGACACAAACATTTTGCGCTAAAGGACAGGAGAAAATTATCTTTGTGCCTTTTTCTTGGTAGCTCTATAGGATGGATGTGATAACTTTATGGAAAGAAATATATTGTTCTCATAATCGCGTTCTTAAGAGTTGTCTTAGGATTTCTTATACTTAAGATAGTTTTGTGAAACAACTGTGACAAATCTGTCATAAGTCAGACCTTAAGATGATCGTAAGATCTATCTTAGGACAAATCTTATGATAGTTTTGTGAAACCCAGCCCTGATTCCTAAGTACATGTATATCTTGGTATTCCCAAAATTATCACCTCTTCGTTCTGAATTTTATGACAACAACGATGTCCTCGATGTTCCTTTAACATACAGTATCACCGAAAGGTTATGTTTTCGGACAATCGATGACGTTACAACTACTTATTTTTAAAGTTTCTGCAAATTAGAATGTTCAATTATCACTCAGGAAATGACTAAGATCAAAGACCACTATCCGTAAGTATTAAATGGCGTTGGTTCATCATGGGTATAACGCATAAGCGATCTCATCTGATCTAATACCCAAAAAGTATTCAAAAGAATTCTCAAGAGTCTTACACGGCTTAATAATTCTATAATATTTCTTTATTCGTGGATGGAAATTGCTCCTTCGATCATGAACTCTTTAACAGCGAGGCCACAAACAAAACAAGTGTTGGTGTTTACAAGTTTGAGCTAAAAAAGGGGGGGGGCGTGACCTTGACATACATGTATATGAAAACAACGAAACAGTAGATACAACCTTTGTTTTTGCTACACTTATATTGTGCAGTATTTTCGTGCTTTACAGTGCAGTTTAGTTGTTATATCTTCGCAATACTCGTAATTTTCATAAATCTTTCGCTGTATGATACAGATATCTTAAAAACACACATAATTTTGATTCATTTTGTAACTGTAAATAGAAGCTATTTTTCAGCTATACTGTAGACCGCAATAATGATCTAGCTTGTCAACATTGTGATACAAATGAGATGAAAAGATTCTGATCATAATGGCTTTTACAGGAAAAAAACCTCCCAAAGTGTACATTGGGGTACCTGTTGGCAAAATTTGAGGGCAACAAAAATGATGATTTGGCCTAAAGTTTAAATTTACTGAATTTTGGTTTCCTGTGGTTACAAAAAACAAATGAATAATTGTGTAATAGGGTTTATGATCCATTTCTTACATAAGGATGCGATGTTATGAATCACATCGTTTGTTTTTAAAACAGTCCTCGGAGTATACGAGGGGTGATCAAAAAGTTCGCGAACTATCTCTATATTTTCAAAACCACAATTCAGATCAGAATGAAATATGGCACACATATAGTCATGCACATGTTCTACAAAGAGCATATGAAAATTAATGATTTTCTCCTTCATTGTGACGTCACAATGTGAAAATGACGTCAATATATTGGTTACTCGTGACGAGAAATGGTTGTCTCAGTCTTACTCGAGCAACGAACAGCTGTTAAATTTAAAGTATAACTAGGAAATTCCTTTGAAGTATCTAATAATAATTTGTACATGGTTTATGAAGACAATAGGCTTTCCAGGCGTTCAATCATAAATTGAATTGGTTGTTTTAGTGAAGGGAGGGAGATGCCTTCACCCAGCTGGAAGGTATAAACAACAGTAATGATCAAGAGTCAATCTGGGTCAATCTATTTTTACCAAAGACTAAACCAATTCAGATTGGAGTGTGCTACAGACCACCTTGCCAGTCCAATTTTCTAGAGTATTTTGAACAGAGTCTTCAAATGCTACGAGGCGACTGTGAAACCTACATTTTAATTTCCAATAAGAATAGCATTCTTAAAGCATATAAAGATGTCTTGAATCTTTTTGACCTAAACCAGATTATCAACGAACCCACTAGAACAACAGAATCATCATCAACTATAATTGACCATATTATCACCAACAGAAAAGAAAATATTTCTCAGTTTGGAACCATACCCATTGGTCTTAGTGATCATTGTGCTATATTTTGTTCAAGGAGGATCTCGAAAGGTCATTTCAAATCACATCAATCTATTACTATATGCACTTAAAAAAAATTATAACCCTGAAATTTTTATGTCCAAATTACTAGAAGCAGATTGGACTCAAAGTTTCTCTGCATGTGTCAATCAAGCATGGAGGGCTTTTCAACATACTTTCAAAATGGTCTTAGATGAAGTAGCCCCAGTCAAAGAAATTAGATTAAAACAACGAACTGAACCATGGATAACATCGTCCATCCTCGAAAAGATCAGAGAAAGAGATTCTTTACCTTATTCATACAGGAAAACAAAGCAGAAAGAACATTACAAAAGCTACTGCAGAATTAGAAATGAAATACAAAGAGACGTTAAAGTTGCAAGGACAGAATACATATCTAGTAAAATCGAAGAAAACAAAAATAACCCGAAAAATTTATGGCAGAGCCTAAGAGACCTTGGGCTTAATAATAAACGTCAGGACAGTAGGAATGTCTGCTTAAAAATTGATGATGAAATTTGTCACGAACCAAAATCTGTTGCAAATCATTTTAATGATTTTTTTGTTAATATTGCAGCTTCACTGGTAAGCAAACTCCCCGCACCTTTAAAGATATGCCACGGTACTTTTACTCATCAGCGTAATTCATTCAACCTGCTTTATAAAACATTTTGGCGAAAATCCGACTAAAATCAGCACCGCCGTTTCAAAGATAGTCATTATTGAATGTCTGCATTTGCACCTGTAAAAACGATCGATATTACTTGACAATGTCACTTCCGGTTTAAATGCAATCAAGTTCAATGACGTCACAAGTGTGTCTCGCTTCCCTCGAGTGATAGGTGAATAATGACAGAAAGCGCCGTTTTAGATAATTCTGATAGTAAATTAGAGGAAGACTCGTCAGAAATTTATTGTGGACCGTCAAGTTTTGATGAGGATTCATTGCTGTGCAATAATACAGAAAATGTGGGAGTAGAACCCTTTCGTTTTGAGCTCTACGCTAGTGAACCCTCAGACGAAGAAGAATCGACCACAAACGATGCGGGACCCGAGGAAGCTAATCGTTTGCATACTATTGATGGGTGTTCGAGTAAAACGATAGAAAATATTCATAAGAAGCATTTTAAATCATTATTTTGAAAAATATATTTAATAAATCATAATTCGACACATTACCTATTTACACGGCCTAAACAGCTGATAACATGAATAACGTCAGTCCCTACTGATTTTAATTTTTAGTTCATTTTTTTTTTCATTTTTGCTGTGGAAACCCACTCTTTTTCTACACTTTTATAAATATTTTTTTCATTGTCATTTAAAAAAAAAATGTTTTGCAAAGATTTTTGACAAACGACCCCCCCCCCCTTTCCAGTGAACTCGGATGCACATCTGATGCATGACTTTCTAAAATTAGTCTGACGATTAAATTTTAAATTACAGCAATTTTATTGAATTGTATAACAGCATTTGTAAACATTTTGAAGGTTCAGTTGTGAAAATTGTTCTATCATGCTCACCGCCCAGGAATTAAATGCGTGTGAAGCATTGCTGCCATGAGATGGAAAATATAAAGTCATTTTTTTTAAGAAGACCAAGGCATTACCTGTACAACTGACCACCCTGGATTTGCACCAGTCTGTTTAAACATATGTGTCCTCCAAATAGCCTATTATTAATATACATGTAAACAGCAGGATGGGGAAAATATTGAAGATTCTTCAGAGTAATGTGCTTTTTTTTTACATGCACCTTACTACAAAT
Source organism: Saccostrea cuccullata (assembly GCF_032062105.1). Classification (NCBI taxonomy): domain Eukaryota; kingdom Metazoa; phylum Mollusca; class Bivalvia; order Ostreida; family Ostreidae; genus Saccostrea; species Saccostrea cuccullata. The sequence goes on from NW_026924863.1 coordinate 199,098, forward strand.
TATGTTTCATAATTATCTTTCCAATCTTTACATTTCATACAGATACACAATACCATAATCAGTCTATCAAGTTTATCATAAATCATGTAAATGTTATTTGAGTTAGATGTCTTGAACCTTAGTACAAGTTTGCATTCTCTTATTATAAATCAAATTCTTAAGCTTAAATAACCCGATAAAGGATAAACCTTTATTATCTTGCAAACATGTCAATTTGATTATCACAGAAAAAAAATTTCATGAATTTTTAATTATAGATTCAAAACTCGATCAACTTTCATTGTATTTTCTACTCCCAACACATCTAAATTCTTTAACAATTTCAATATTATCATATTTTCATCTACAAAAATAAAACTGTGTGGTACTCTAGAGGACTATTTTAAAGTATTGACTTTATGAGCACATACAGTCAACTCACATTAACATATCCCCCAGGTATCTGGTATTCAAGATATCATTATTTGAAATTGCCGAGTTCAAATGTAGATATGACTTTTAAATAGAAAATACAGATACACAGTCTATAGACAATTAGCAAGGTGGGCATGGGCCGGGGTATCTTGGAAAAAAGATCCGAGTTGTTTTACCATTATGTGCTGTGAATTGTATCCGAAACAGTTTTCAAACTAATTCTGAAAATTCAAATGGGTTTAAACAACAATAATCATTCAGTGATAATTATATTGTGAAATGAATTGAATACATGTACAGTAAAGCCTTTTCAATGGATTACTTTTTCTAAACATACACTGCACATTATATTGATCAATTAAAGTACCATGTCTATAGAATCTTGAAAGTTTTTCTTGGATAGTAGTCTCTTTATTGGGTCTTTCATAAGCACTGCCAAGTGGAAGAGGAACATTGTTCAGCATGATATACCACTGGAGTTCATGGTCTGATCCTCTGCTGAAGTTACGACCACTTTCAATAGTTTGTCAATGTAACCTGCAAATAAATAATTTTGTACAATGCAGTCAAACCTCATTCTTTACACATCTTAATGATAAATTAAAGCAAAAAATGCTCTCTGGCCACTGAGATATTGATACCCGGGACCATGAAACAAGATCAATTAACAAATTTTATGTGCTGTGTGAAGAAGTAGAATACATGGGCTAATCATTATATGTATGCAATACTACAAGATGCAGTGAAAATAAAAATCACTAGATATGCATAATATTTTAAATAAGGGGCCTAAATACAAAAAATTTATATTGATTAGACTACTAGTATTTAATAAATGCATCCTTGTTACCTTCCTCTGATTTTTTTGTTTTAGTTTGACATTTCTTTGATCTCTTTGACACATGCTTGCTGTCACTCATCTGAAGTCCAATACCGGTTCTTCTTCTTGCAGTCTAAAAATTATAATATTTAAGTAAGACAAGTGACGAATTGTAACTTGAAAAATAAGATGCATAAATAAACTTTTAACATACAATATGAGAAAATTAAAGGGTAGTGTACATATATACATGATCAAATTCCTGATCATCTGGTTCAATAATGTCTGTCTGTGAGCTAGATTCACTTGTTGTACACTGCACATGTTCATATTGTGACTGCTGAGATTCCACAGCCTGTAAAAAGGTAAAAAAAATATATGTAGAGCTTAATATTCCTTTTGCAGATTTGATAATCATAATTATTTGACCCAGGAGCACTGTAAGTTGATACATAAACATTTGGTGCATTTATTTCATGTTCAACAATCTCGTGTATAAAATCTTAGTTATATATAAACTTCGAGGGGGGGGGAGGTACAGTGATAATACATGAATATGAGCAAAGGTTGAAATAATCGCACTGCAAATAATAATAAGAATAAGCATTTAAATTTTCAAACTTACCCTAAAACAATACATTTTAAGAAAAGCAGATCGCATTTTCTTTTGTTGCGAAGGACGCTAGATCTATGTTGTTGCTGCACACTAAGTCTGAGGAAGATCTCTTTCCTAAAAGGATTCGGCGATATGAATAGTGGGCACAACATCGTGGACAAAAAGTGACTTTCTTTACCTCCATACGAGAGACTTCTTTATCATGTATTCCATTGGGTAGCAGTGGTGAGTGAAATGTTTCTCACCGAGAGGAGAATGAGGGGTCGGACTGGTGAATTCTTTCTATATAGTTTTAACAAAACTAATCCACTGCCGACGGATTTCTGGTCTATTCTTCTTAGGAAAATCGTGTAAGGACACACTATTTTTATGTGCTGATGTGCAACCCGCGCTGCAAAGAACAATTTTCCCCTTCTTTTCTTCGACATGATTAATCCGTGTAATTCGGCAAGTCACACTTGTGACGTCACACACGTCACTTCCGGTATACAGCTAATTTCAGTGCAAGCTCTCAGGTGTATACTATGCTATTTTTAGTAATATCTCTAAACAGCGACAGAGATAGTAGATGTGCTGTATATCATTTTACTCGTACTTTTAATGACTATCGAACTATGTCAAAATGTAAAACCTACCAAGCCTTTCTTTAAATATTTTTAGTGTGGATAGTGAACGTTTTAAATCTTTTTATTCCAAAAATGACAATCTTTTTAGTCTGAAAACAGTCAGTGAAAGTTTTGTATACAAAGCGCTTTTAAAACTGAACCCTTCTAAAAGTACGGGGCTTGATGATATTCCATCTAGGTTCATTCGTGATGGAGCTGATTTTCTAAAGATTCCTATAACATATATTGTAAATTTATCCATTTCTTCTTCCATTGTTCCTGAAGATATGAAAACAGCTAGGGTGAAACCTATTCACAAAAAGAACAGTTCACTAGAAGTAGGTAATTATAGACCGGTTAGTATTCTTAGTGTTGTTTCAAAAATTTTAGAGAGATCTGTTCATATGCAACTTTCAAAATTCTTAGATCGTAATAATATTTTATATGAGTTTCATCTGGTTTTAGAAGTAAGTACTCCACTGAATCTTGTTTGATACATTTATTTGATTTTATTAGAGATAATACTGCAAAGGGATTATATACTGGAATGGTTATGCTTGATCTGCAAAAGGCATTTGACACTGTTGACCATGACATACTTTGTAAAAAACTAAAAGCAATTGTTGTTCAATCTGTTGATTGGTTTTTATCTTATTTGTCTGAAAGAAAACAGTTTGTTCACAGCAATGGAATTTCATCAGATGCTGGTATTATCACATGTGGTGTACCACAGGGCAGTATTCTAGGCCCTTTATTATTTTTAATTTACGGTAATGACATGGTAACTAGTGTTGACGCAGATTGTAAACTTATTTTATATGCTGATGACAGTGCCATTATATTTGCACATAAAGATCCTGATTTTATATCAGAAAAGCTTGGTAAAGTTTTAGATCAGACTTCACACTGGCTTGTAGATAATAAATTATCGTTATATTTAGGTAAAACTGAATGCATTTTTTGGTTCCAAAAGAAAGCTAGCTTCAAAATGTTGGAAAATTCGAGGTTGTATGTAATGACCATAACATTGATTGTAAAGAAAAAGTTAAATATCTTGGAGTTTTGATCGACAAATGTTTAAGTGGTGAATGAATTGTTGAATCGATTGTCCAGAAAGTAAATAATAGATTGCGATTTCTGTACCGACAAGCCCGGTTTTTAGATACTTTTTTGTAAAATGACTCTGTGTTCAGCATTAATACAATGTCATATTGATTACGCCTGTAGTGCTTGGTATGCAGGGCTATCCAAAACTTTAAAGAAAAAGTTACATATTTGTCAAAACAAGATGGTTCGATTTATTTTGAACTTAGGTCCACAGGCATCTGTGAATTACGAAATACTTAGTCAACTAAATTTATTAAATATTCAAGATAGAGTTTCTCAGCTTAGACTCAACCATGTTTTTAATATTTTTCGAGGAAAAGCCCCTTCTTGTCTTAATAAACATTTTATACTTCGGTCAAATTTTAGTAGCTATCATACTAGATAAGTCTCAAATGCAGATTTTGTCGTTCCAATAATTAAGCAAAAACAATCTGAATCATTTTATTTTAATGTAATCAAAGGCTGGAACATGTTACCAGCAGAAATTAAACCTGTTTTAAACACTGGAAATAATTTTACTTTTAAAAGAAATGTCAAGAAATTTTCATTGGAAAGGGGATTTGCCCAGTGTAAAAGTCAAGTTGTGTTTTATTAGTTTTTATTATTATCATAAGTTGTTCCAATTACAATCATGTGAATATTTGGTATACATTCATAAATACACTTCATTTTTAAGGATCTCTGTGTTATCAACTTGATCCCATATCTTAGCTATAGTATTTTTATATTTATCTGTTTATATTATTTAACATCCAATTAATATACATGTTTGAGTATAAGGACCCCATTGGAAATAAGCTATTGGCTTTCATGGGTTATCCTTGGTATACAAATGTAATGTGAATCATATACCGTAAATAAATTCATGTCTTTCAAATCTGATTGATTCCGATATTTTATATTAATTCTACTGTTTAATGCCAATTTATGTATATATATATATATATATATATATATATATATATATCATAAATTATATTGTTAATATTTCATTTCAACAACGTATGTGTAGTATACCAAATAAATATCTAAATGCTGAAATATGACCCTTGTTTTGTACCCCAAAACCAAGCAAGCCGGGGAAGAGATGTGTCCTTTGTAAGGAAATTTGTTATGTAAAATTGCAAAGTTACAGCCATAAAAATAATTGAGTATCTTAACAATAATGTCATTATGAAATCCCTAAAATATCTTTTAAATTTAACATATTAAATATGATAAAAAGAAGGCCCCGACAACTATATCCATATTTGATAAACGACGTTCCTAAGACAGAGATCTCGGGTTGTTATGGTCACCATGTTCTTTCAGGGAAAGGATATCGTTGTCCAACCATCCTATCTTCGAGCTTTCGTCTTTTCTGACAAATGGACCGTGCTTGTTATAAAAATCAACTTACATGGTAAGAAATATAAGACTCGAAAAAATATTTTAGCGTCTATGAACAGAATGCTTCAGGGCATGTCACGTGACCGCCTTGATCACGTGATTCGTGCATGTGTAGAACGGTGACAAATATGCATTAAAATCAGAGAGGGCTATTTTAAAAAATAATGAACACTGAAACCTAATTTATTTTGATTTATGGAAGCTATTCACTTTGTTCGCGAACTTTTTGATCACCCCTCGTATATAAATCTTATATTCAAAAATCGCAATAAGGACAAGTTTTTACAAAATGAAAAAAATAGAGAGAAAGAGAAATTTCATTTGAAAAGACGCAGACAGGTTAAGGACTACCAAAGGTATATAAGTCTATGCAATCCTTAGGCAAATCGATTATGACGTCACGGTGAAACTGCACATATGAATCTCGGCGTGTAAATAATAATTTTCTTTTTCACTTTTACATACAGTGATTTCTCATAATTATAGTAAACATAATTATATTAATGTGTAACTTATCTTGTCATTATAACACTATTTGAATGTAAAATTAAAGCTACTTGATCTCGCTGTACTGACAGAGATGACGTCATAGACTAGTTTGACACGCAGTTTCTCTACCTACTTGAGACGCTGTTCAAGCTATCAATACAACATGTAAAAAAGAAAATTAAAACTAAATAAGCACAATCTGATTAAAATTGAGCTATATTTTTATATGCAATTATCAACATTTCACGGTCGTAGTATTTTGATAACGAATAGGGCGTTCATGAAGCCGCCATGCACTTTTACACATAAACGTATTAAATCACAGGCACAACCTTTTCGAAAATCTCAAAAGTTCAGCAATATCCGCTAAACTATAAATTAAGATATTTTATACACATGTAGTTATTGTACCGATTATTTTAAAAAGTGCTGGGAGCAAGTTGTGCACTGTTGGGTTATTCCGTAATTTTTCATTATTTCATTTCAAATTAAATCTATCTGAGAAAAAATATAGGCACGCAATCATAATATCCATTGTATTGATTGAATTACTTGGTGACGCAGAATATTGAAGTATAGGCATTATTGCAAATTTTCGTTTTTTTTTTTGTTTTTTTTGTTTTTTTTTTTTTTTTGTTTTTTTTTTTTTTTTTTTTTTTTTTTTTTTTTTTTTTTTTTGTTTTTTTTTTTTGTTTGTTTGTTTTTTTTTCCAGGATGAAAGAAACGAATTGTAAAATGTTTCTTAGAGCTTCTATAAACCAAACAAACAATTATAGATGAAGGTTAATAGTTTTGATCTAAGATATGTTCTTCTATAGTGTTCAAATTGGAGGCTATTGTGAAAGTCTGATTTTATTTATTAAGGTCAGACAACACCTTCTTCAAATAAATGTTTTGTATTTCTTGGTTTTATATAAAAAAAAAAATAACGCATAATTGTCATTCTCTTATGATTTTTACATTGTTTCAATATGTTTTTAAATAAACAAGTTCACCACAAATTCTTATATTTGCCATTCAAAGGATTACCCAAAAGGGTTATATAGGAAATATCACCCAGTGTTATCTTGTCCAAATGCCTGGTAAGATACCCTTATTTTTTGTAATGAAACTTGTTTAAGTACCTAGACTTCAATGAAAAATTCTTGGGAAATATAATATATTTTTTAGGAGCGTGTCGTCTGACAATTAAGGATCCGACGATTGAAAAGCGACTAATTGGGGCACTACATACAAAATCCAAATTTTGAAGTCTGGTGCTTCTGTTTTAAGTCTGCTTTTATCTGGTGAGTCCTTTGTTTACAAATGTTTTGATTAACTTTAATTAGCTCAATCTCAATAAAAATGAAATTGATTATTCTAAATTAATATTATCGTAAGCTTGGGGATTCAATAATGCTAGAAATCATAAATTGATAATAATGAAGTCTGCAGCAAACTCATGACAAAAATTGAAATTTCTTCAGAATAAGCTATGTTTTCTCTTCCAGAATTACTTTTCATGATTACCTATACATTATGTCACAATTCACATATCAGTCAAGTGTTCGCTTGTGTGTTTGAATCACTGCCACGACTGATCAAAGGTAGCAACTGTTCCTTCGCGTGAAAGTTAAGGGTCATTCAGATGAGACATTGGCGTCGGAAGCAAATTGAAAGTGGGGGGGGGGGGGGCTAAGAGTAAAAAAAATTTTTATACCTTCAAAAATAAAACCTGATAAGCAAAAAAAAAAAGTACCAAATTCTTTTCCAAATACCACCACTTTCCCTATTTTTAACCTAAACTGCGACGTGTCTGTGGAAAGTGGGGGGGGGGGGGCTAAACCTACAAAGCAATGTTCAATGTCTATACTAAGTATATATTTGGAAAAAAAGTGGGGGGAGGGCTAAGCCCCCCTAGCCTCCCCGGTTGGTAATCCTACTTATACTCATACTTCCCTTTCTAAGAAAGAAATTCTTCAACACCATATGTCAGTTTTAAATATTTTTAATATTCCACAGAACCAAAATGAATTTGAACTACCCTATATATATTGGATTCCGAATCTTTATAAAAATCCTCCCAAACAAAGATACATTGCAGGTTCCAGTAAATGTTCAACCAAGCCTCTTTCATTACTCCTCACTAAGATATTGACAGAAGTGAAGGAAAAACTTCAAGAGTACTGTGGAACAATATATTCAAGAAGTGGTGTAAAAGATGTGGATACTAAAACATTCCAAAGAACTTTGAACAAATTGATATCACAAGATTTTACCAAAATCAACAACTTAAAAACTTACAACTTTTCAAATTTATACACAACTATTACCAACGAAAAATCAAAGTCCAGGCTTTAGGATATCATTGACAGCTGCTTTTTCAATAAAAATGGAACTCGTAAATTTACTTATCTGGCAATTGGTCATTTTCAAATTATTTTGTTAAAACAAATTCTGATTGCATACACAAGTACTCTGAAGTTGACATCAAAGAAATGCTTGAGTTTCTGATTGACAATATCTATGTGGTTTTTGGAGACCAGGTATTCCAACAATCTATTGGAATTCCAATGGATACCAATTGTGCTCCGTTATTAGCAGACCTATTTTTATATCCATATGAAGCAGAATTTGTGCAAAATCTTATGCGTGAAAAGAAGAAAACACTTGCTGTGGCCTTTAACTCGACATATAGATATATCGACGACGCATTGTCAATTACCAATGATAATTTCGATTCCTACGTCGATACGATATATCCTGGTGAGCTTGAGATAAAAGATACCACAGAGTCTGACACATCTGTTTCATACTTGAATATTTTACTTGAAAAAGACGTTAATGGTAATCTCACAACCAAACTATATGATAAACGTGATGACTTTAAATTTTCTATCGTCAACTTCCTTTTCTTATGCAGCAATATGCCTTCATTACCTGCATACGGAGTGTACATATCTCAGTTGATTCGATACGCAAGAGTATGCTCTACTAAAGAACAATTTCCAAAACGCGGTAAATTATTGACAAGCAAGTTGATGAAACAAGAATATCAGCAGTCTCATTTTAAGTCATCATTTCGTAAGTTCTATGGTCGATACAATGACCTTGTCAGCAAATACAATTTATCATTGAGTCAGATACTGACTGACGTTTATCATACAAATTGTTATTCCATTTATTTTTTATACACTGAATTACGACGGATTTTTCCGTTATTTCCTGATCATGAAAAGGAACACACGGCGGGTGTGACCAGTCAGCAAGGGATGCTCACTCCTCCATGGCACCTGATCTCACATCTGATGTTTCGGAGGTCCGTGTTTGCTATGCTCCTATTTTGTATTGTTTTATTGACTTTGAGATTGAATATTGTTCGTTATCTCCATACTCTTCTTTTCAGCCCCCCTTATAAAATTATGTATAATATTTAAATTAGCATGTCTTCAACATTCATTAATTTAATTTACAATATTTGGTTATAAATTGTAGAGAATCATATGATAATCTTGTGTTATGAAGTAACGCAACTACATGTATGCCGCTCTTTCACGTACATCATTGTTTCCACATCCTTATGCACCGCCATGGATATAGCAGGGCGTATAGGTTGTCATGGCTCTCTTCCGTTCATCTGCCTCTCAGTAATGTTATGCCTTTAGCTCAGTTTCAAAGAAAAAATTCAATTTATTCGTTACTTGACACATGCAGTGATACTATTGAGCTCTGTCAAAAGTGTATGGCCATAACCTTTGTTTATTCCTCATAGTTTTTTTACCTTTTTGCTCAGTTTCAAAGAAACCAGTTATTTTTATGCAAGTTAATTCACTGGTACATAATTTGGTGAGAATTTGTCAGCTTTCCAAATTTCCTTCCCATGACCTTCTTAAAGACCTCTGAAATCATTTTGTATTTAATATACGACTTATTTTTAGTGTTAAGAAACTATTTTAGTTATTCTCATAGTGCTTCATTCATCAACACACACACTTCTATACTGCAATAATAATGAACCATTGTAGGGATATTCATGTCATGTCGGCATATCTCTACTTTTTTCTCAACAGATTATATAATGTGTACAAGAGGTATAGATTATTTAGTATACAGATTTATCATAAGAATATCTAGGTCGGGTTCTGTTTTTGGGTTCGATCGAGCACTTTTGACAGAGTTATGCCCCCTTGGACTTAGAAGTATTCTGCTATTAATTTTCACTTTCAAAAGTGGTAAAGTGCATATTCTTATTATTATATTGAAAGGTAAAAATGTACACTTCTATTGATATTACTTTGAATTTCAGAGTATGGGAAACCCTAGTTTTTCTTTTCTGAGAAACGTAACGATATTTGAAGAATATAAGAATATGAAGAATACAGAACATATTCATATAGGAAGGAACAATGATTAAAAATACTACGATTTTAGTATACGTACAAGTATACACATGATAAAAACCACTGCGGCATTATTTCTTTATTACATTTTGTAACAACTGCACATTATTTAGCATAGTTACATATGATAAAAGCCAATGTAGTATGCTCTACTTTATTATATTTTGCAGCAGTTGCACATTATATGTTATTGTAATTCTTTTTATGTATTAAAATAACAATACAGTGTATAGTTTTCCATGCAAACACTGCTGACCGAATTTTTTTTTTGAATTTCAATTCAATTCATTTCTAAGGATAAAATTCAAATACAAGTACATAAAAAACAGCCAAAAATTACTTCAATCTTACGTTTTTGTCAGCATACAAAAATAAATTTAAAAGAATAAAGTTTTACCTTAAAAATCAAACAAATTAAACTAAATGTGCTAAAAAAGCATCAACGTCGAACACATTCAAATGCCAAAAATCTTGATATATGTTTCCTAACTGTCTTTGAAAATATAAGAATTACAAAAGGATTTGAAGCGCAACCTAACATTAGGCTAATGTTACCTAAGTACATTATTTCATTGCTGGTATGAATATTGTTGACATTCAGGATTTTAAGAAGAAGTGTTGGAAGATTTGCTATGGTTGAAATAATTATCACAGCAGCTAACATGATAGACATGGTTTTTTTAAAATTAACAACAGAATTTGAGAGACCTTTCCGAATATTTACTACGTTTATGATATGAAGTATTGATATCGGTATTAGAGATCCAAAAAGCGATAGACAAACTAAAGAAATATCTATAATATAACTTTGAGAATTAGACATGTAATTTTCCATCACCATATAGATATGCCAACTGTATAAGATCGCCACAAAAAAAGATGAGATCCACATCCCAACTGACATGTACACAACCTTAGCGTACGTAAAGGTGAGGCTGTAAAAAGGCTTACTGATGTAGATGTAACGGATAATAGCGATGATCAGGAGGTGGAAGTTAGAAACCATGTACGTAAATGCAGAAATTCCATAAATATACGGAAATGACGTCATCCACGAAAATATTTTTCCAAAAATGGTAATGTATCTGATAATTAAATTCAACGTGTCAGCAATGGAAGAGCAAAATAATCCCGTAAATGTTGGTATTTTAATCTTTTTTTGATAAACGAATAAGCTCATGGTTAAAATGTTTCCGATAGTTCCAATGACACAAACTATAGTTGCAACAATAAAGTACATGTATTTCACACTCAACTCTCGTTCTCTATTGCTACTCCCATTAAAAATTGTGGTAGGAGTCTGATTTCTTTCATAAAACCACTGAGGATCAACGGTTGAAGTAATATTTGTCAGGCCATTACCCATAAGCTCCATGTCGGAAGACTGAACTGCTTTCACTTGTTTTTCATTTCAAGTTAAAACCTGAAGTTTGCCTTTTCATTCACATAAAGACCTTTATAGTTAAAACATTCCTGAAAGCCTGTATTGCATCCTGAATATATAATTGTCAGTGAATCACATTCATTTGAAATGATTAAATGGTTTAAAACAATACGTGGAATATATGACATTTTCGGTGATATTCAGGTCCTTATTTTTTCCGATTTCCTGATTCCTAAGTACATATAAGTCTAGTATTCCCTAAATGATCACCTCTTCGTTCTGAATTTTGTAACAACAACGACTTCCTCTTGTTGTTCTATTCGTAACATAAAGTATCACCGAAATTGTGATGTATTCTGACAATCGATGACCTTACAATTACTTATGTTTAAAGTTTCTGCAAATTAAAATGTTCAATTATCACTGATGAAATGACTAAGATCAATAACCACTTTCCGTAATTATTAAATGGCGGTGGTTCATTATGGGTATAATGCAGAAGAGATCTCATCTGAACAAATACCAAAAGAAGTATTTAAAAGAATTCTCAAGAGTCTAACACGGCTTTATATTTCTATAATATTTCTCTATTCGTGGATGGAAATTGCTCCTTCGAACATGAACTCTTTAACACCGAGGCCACATTTAAAAACAAGTGTTGCTGTTTACAAGTTTGAGCTAAAAATAAAAAGGGGCGTGACCTTGAGATACATGTATATGAAAACAACGAAACAGTAGATACAACCTTTGTTTTTGCTGCACTTATAACATCGTGCAGTCTTTTCTTGCTTAAAAGTGTAGTTAAGTTGTTATATCTTCGCAATATTCGTAATTTTCATATATCTTTCGCCGTATGATACAAATATCTTAAAAACACACATGATTTTGACTCATTATGTACTTTAAATAGAAGCTATTTTTCATCCATACTGTATACCGCGATAATGATCTTGCTGGTCAACATTGTGCTACAAATGAGATGAAAAGATTCTGATCATAATGGCTTTTACAGGAAAAATATAGAAAACACACCTCCCAAAGTGTACATTGGGGTACCTGCTGGCAAAATTTGAGGGCAACAAAAATGATGATTTGGCCTAAAGTTTGAATTTACTGAATTCTAGTTTCCTTTGGTTACAAAAACAAATGAATAATTGTGTAATGGGGGTTTAAGATCCATTTCTTACATAAGGATGCGATGTTATGAATCACATCGTTTGTTTTTAAAACAGTCCTCGACGTATATCAAAATCTTATATTCAAAAATCATAATAAGGACAATTTTTAACAAAACGAAAAAAAGAGAGAGGAAGAGAAATTTCATTTGAAAAGACGCGGACAGGTTAAGGACTACCAAAGGTATATCAATCTATGCAAAGCTTAGGCAAGTTGATTATGACGTCATGGTGAAACTGCACAAATGAATCTCGGCGTGTAAATAATAATTTTCTTTTTCATACACTTTTACATACAGTAATTTCTCATAATTATAGTAAACATAATTATATTAATGTGTAACTTATCTTGTCATTATAACACTATTTGAATGTAAAATTAAAGCTACTTGATCTCGCTGTACAGACAGAGATGACGTCATAGACTAGTTTGACACGCAGTTTCTCTACCTACTTGAGACGCTGTTCAAGCTATCAATACAACATGCAAAAAAGAAAATTAAAACTAAATAAGCGCAATCTGATTAAAATTGAGCTATATTTTTGTATGCAATTATCAATATTTCACGGTCGTAGTATTTAGATAACGAATAGGTCTTTTATAAAGCCGCCATGCACTTTTACACATAAACGTATTAAATCACAGGCACAACCTTTTCGAAAATCTCAAAAGTTCAGCAATATCCGCTAAACTATAAATTAAGATATCTTATACACATGTATTTATTGTACCTACTATTTTAAAAAGTGCTGGAAGCATTGCAAATGTTACCAGTTTGCCGAAAAAATGGGGATACACAACATTTCAATTCAAAGATCAAGGAATTCATTCAAAAAAATTCTCTTCTTTATTTTATTTCTTGCAAACAAAAGGAACAACTATAAGAATAAATAATTACATTGTAAATCAAACAAAGCTTATAAAACTAAATGTGCTTCGGATGCATCAACTTCTAAAACACCTACATGCTAAAAATCTGGACATATGTTTCCTGACTGCTTTCGAAAACATGAAATACACAAAAGGATTTGAAGTGCAACCTAACATCAGACTAATGAAAGCCGATGCTAATATATCGCGGCTTACATGAAGATCACTAAGATCCAGAAAATTATTATTATTGGGATGTAAGCTATACTCGAAGTAATTATTATAGCGGCTAACATTGCAGACATAGTCTTTTGAAAAGTAACAACAGATTTTGAAAGACCTTTCCGAACATTTAATGTATTCATTATATGGAGTATTGTTATCGGTATAAGAGATCCAAAAAATAATAAACAGCCTGTAAATATTTCAACAATTGCACTTTGAAAATCAGTCATGTGATTTTCCTTAAACAAAAACAGATGCACGCTGTACAAGAACGCCACTACATAAGAAGAGATCCATACCCCAACTGACATGTACACAACCTTATTGTACGTAAATGTGAGGCTGTATAACGGCTTACTGATGTAAATGTAACGGATGATGGCAATGATCAAGAGGTGGAAGTTAGAAGCCATGTACATGAAGGCAGAAATTCCATACAAATACGGAAATGACGTCATCCACGAAAAGTGAGTATCTTATAATCAGATTCAAAGTGTCAGCAATGGACGAGCAAAGCATTCCCGTAAATGTTGGAATTTTAATCTTTTTTGAAAAACAATCAAGCTCATGATTACAATGTTACCGATAGTTCCAATAACACAAATGATAGTAGCAATAATTAGGTATCCCTGGTTCCACATAAAACGGATTAGTTCTCCATTACTGCTCCAATTGAATGCTGTCTAAATAGTCTGATTCCTTACATTAAACCATGAAGGATCAACGGTTGAAGAGTTAGACTGATTTGGCAAGTCATTTCCAAAAACATCCATGTTTGAAAACTTCTTTCCTTCCGACTGTATAATTTCAAGTTAAGGCTTTGATCTTGCAATGTCCTTTGTGAGACCTTGAATATGAAACATTCTTTAAAAACATTAGCATGTTGCCTCAAATCAACCCTTTTGTGTATAAATCACATTTTAAATGAATAAATATTTTTAAAGAATACGACAAAAATGAATTTTGATGTTATGATATAAGGCACGTTTTTTCACAGAAATGTTTTATCCTTGATTCTTTGAGTATTCCTATCATTCCCCGAAACACGTTATGTATCATTACCTTTTCATTCCCAGAATTTGGTCAGAATAAAGATGCCTCGTTGATGCTCTTTGGCAGGCATAAAATAACACCAATAAATTGATGTACATTCTCTCTCGATAGCTGACAAGCAATGATGTTACAATCTATTATTTTTTGAAGTCTCTGCAAATTAAAATGTTTGTTAATCACTTATGATATGACTACAAATAAGATCGACGAACACTTTTCGTAATTAATTAAAATGTGGTCTCATTATATTAATGACAAAGAAGCCATTTCATCTGAACTAATGTGAAAATCAATCATTAAAATGAAATACTAAGCGTGTAACTCTTCATTAGAAGACAAAAAGAATATAATCAACAGAAGTTCAAAACCTGGATGTAAAACATTGAACTCTAAGAGCCATGTTTGAAATTCCCAAAGGTTCTGCATTTATATTCAATGATCATTGGAAAAGATATATTAAATAATGGATATTTACTGATAAAGAATAAAGAAAAAACATACATCTCTGCGCATCATATATTCACAAAACATTTAACTTCCATCGACAAACAAGCTTTTCCGAGAGAACAAATTTATATCAAATGAAACTTTTTTCTCACTGTTTGAATTCTATGGCTATTGTATCACTATAAAATTGTTAGGACACTAAAATATTCAGAAGACATGCTTTATTAGAATTTTTGCCAAGATTTTAGTGCCAAAATCAACCCCTGAATTATAGGAAATTAAAATTACAAAAGTTCAGTGAAAATCAACCCATTCAATGTTTTCTGCTTAGGGGATATAAAGAAGTGTGAAGTGGGCATTGCAACTAATTTCTATTTGATTCTTGAATTCTGTATTCAAATAAGATTTTTTCACAAATATACAGGATATCATTAAACATATCTAAGAGGTTGAATCTGCCACTGCGCGAAATGTGGAAGGAATTTGAGGAAAATAATTTGACAGAGAGACGGATCAACCAGAATATCACTACTCTCGAACTTTCTTTAGAAAATATCGATTAATAATCAATAAAAAAAATATTTTTTCACTTAAAACTCTTAATATGAGTTTGTTGTTTTTTCTGCAAGTTACTTAGATATTTTTCTTAAATACATGAATTTCTATTATCAAGTTTTGATTGGTTTTACGATTTTTCAGTTATTCTACATGAAAGGTTTTAAATAACTTTTTTTTTTTACTTTTATCAGTATTTTTTAATATATGCCCTGAGTACATCTCCTTATTGTGATTTAAATGTGTAATGTCGTTTTTTTTTTTTACTTCTGTCCGATATTTTAAATAAATGTGCAATTTTTGGTATGTAATGATTCACTGCATTGGGTGTGTTACCTTATTATATATAACAGGAATCAGACCGCCATTTTGGTGTCTCTGAAGGTTAATTAATTTCGTGACCATTATGGATGAAAATACTTGGGATTTAATGTGTAAATCTCACGATATGAAACTGTTGTCGATATACTGTGAGGATTGTGAATGTCCAATCTGTACAGAATGTCTGACTTCCTCTCACTTAAAACACAACATATGTGAAACAGCTGAGTATTGTAACACAAACAGACTCAAGATGGCGATGAGAACTAGTTTATTACAACACGTGCAGCATCAACATGAATGACATGGAGGATAACTCTATTATAAATTTACAAATAACACCAGTATAAGAGTTACTGTTCTTAGATACAGATATGTCTCATCTTCCCTTTTAAGTTAACTGCAAAATGTTTGTTTAAATTACATTTGAAATAAATTTGCATTTTATCATTATTATATAACAGCTCTCAATATTCTTACTTTTTTGTTTAACTACAACTAACAAAACTGAACTACAAAAATGTACAATGAATTTACACATCAGATTTTAAAATTCACTTTAACTTTTTGAATTAACACTCCGTCACCAGCCTGCAAGGTGCTTTAATGACCCGACCACTCGATGTGGTAACACTAGTTGTTTTGTCTCAAGAATTGAAAGACGGACCATTCACACGGTTAGAATTATCACAGTGACCGTTAACAGACTCTTCGGTATCTACTGGTTGTTCTGTGCTCAGTTCTTTCGTTTTGATAAGCTCTCGGCGGTTCCTCCTCACTGTGGTATTCCCTTGTTGTAAGAAATAGGATCTCGGTGTTTCTGCAGGTCTAACGATTCTTCCTGGTGTTTTGATAGACTGTCCTGGAATCCTAACACGTACTACATCTCCGTTGTCAAGTGGTTTAAGATGTTTTGAGTTGCGATCGTAAAGAGACTTCTGTGCATCTTTAATGTTCTGGAGTTCCTCGCGAACAACTTCTGAGTTAAACCCCATCGGTCGCAATTTGGATTTGACGGTTGGTACGAGCGTCCTTGTGGTTCGTCCAAACAGAAGCTGTGCTGGTGAAAGTTTTACTCCTGGTATTTCTGAATTCCTCAACTCCATAAGCGCAATATACGGATCCTTGTGGTCACCCTATGCCTTCCTAAACAGGTTTTTGATGATCTGTACAGCTCTTTCAGCCATGTCGTTGCTCTGTGGATATCTCGGTGAAGATGTAATATGATGGAAGTCATATTCCTTCTAAAAGTTTTTGAATTCATGGTTTGCGAATTCCGGTCCATTGTCACTAATGAACTCGTCAGGGATTCCTAGTCGAGAAGTGTTGCTTCAGAATGTTGATAACGGTGGCGGCTTTCCCATCTTGTAAGCGGTTGACCTCTATGAACTTTGAGAAGTAGTCAACGGTTATCAAGTATCTTGTGTTCCCAAAAAACATAATGTCTGCTGCAACTTTCTGCCAAGGACGATTTGGGATCTCATGTGGTATCATTGGCTCCTTTTGCTGCGCATTTCTGTAGCGGTTGCAAATGTTGCACTGTTCTATCATGTCCTTCAACTGCACGATTATTCCTGGCCAAAACAATGTTGATTTAGCTCGCTGTATACATTTCTCTTGTCCCAGGTGACTGCTGTGCAGAATTTTCAACATCTGGGGTCTAAGTTGCTCTGGTGTAATGATACGATCTCCTTTCAACAATAGGCCATCGACAATGCTTATCTCATCTCTAAAGTTCCAGTATGGAGTAAGTTCACTGTCTAAATCCTTTCTGTTTGTTGGCCATCCCTGTAGAACTGTGTCCTTCAGTTTCATGAGAACAGGGTCTTTTTTGGTTTCACTCTGAAATAACATCACCTTTTCCTGACTCACAGGAATAGTTTCTATCACATGAACTTCATACTGCTCCTCCTGCTCCTCAGCTGGATCTGATCCTGTCGATCTTGACAATGTGTCCGCAATGTAGAGTTCCTTGCCAGCTTTGTATTTCACCACTAAGTCATGTTGCTGAACTTTCAACATCATACGCTGAAGTCGTGGAGGTGCACTAGACAATGATTTTTTAAACAGGCTCTCTAGTGGTTTGTGGTCTGTTTCCACTAACACTGTTTTACCATACACATACTCGTTGAATTTCTGTAGTCCATACACGATTCTTCTCACTTAAAGCACAACATATGTGACGCAAATGATTATGTCGAGAAGCAATGGGATGTATTAATGGCCGCCATGCATGGAGAAGATTCAATCCTTGAAGAACTAAGATCTTGCCTGATAAGTAAACGTAAGACTTTAGAAGAAAGAAAAACTAAACTCTTCGATGAAATCAGTGCTAGAGAAGAGGGTATTGTTTCTGTGGTGAGAGAAGTTGGCAAACATTACAAAAGCGTTCTATCTGATGCTGTTGTGGAATTGGAAGAAAACATTCAAAAGGGCGAGAAAACACTGGAAAACATTTCAATTGATCCAGAACTCAAACCACAGTCAGAAATAGACTGTATCAAACTTTTGCATCGATTTGGTGATCTACGGAGGCTACAAAGGGAAATGAAAAATCCCGATCCACTGAACATAAAATTTGAAACATTGAAAAGTATAAGTAGAATGAACATCGAAGAGCTGTTTGGTAATATAAATGTGCAACATGATCATTCAAATGACAATGGATCTGAAGAAGAAAGGCAAACTGAGAAAAGGTCTCCCTTTTACGGCAAAAATGTTGAGAAGATACTTTCTTGTACTAGGAAAAGAAAGGATCAAGAAAAACAGACGATAATGCATGAGTTCAAATTAACTGTTGATACAGTGAAAGACTTCAGGAAAATTGTATTCTCTGGGGGAAACATGTTTCTTCATTTAGGAGAAAAAATTTTCGTTTCCGGAGCTGTAACAACTATTTGTGGAGAACTTAAAAATGTAAGTGACCTTTGCGGTCTTTCCTCTGGTCTTGGAATTCTGGCTATAACGGACAATTCGACATCACTAAGGGTTTCCTTAAATAACGGAAAGTGTATGAAATTCTATCAGGCAGAAGAATCGAGTAGAATACTTGCAGTAGAGGAAAATACTAGCATGGGTATATCTATGCTCATTGAATATACATATAATGAGGTTATTACACATAGGGGTATTGGATTATCGAGCACTTATCAAAGAAGACAATTATACATTTTGAAGGTGGATGAAAACGGTCAAACAAAACCGATTTCAAAGAAAAAAGAAGTCGACTTTCCATATCCAGAAGAAACGGAGTTTCGTTTAATCAGAAATATTAAGAAAACTCACATAGCCCTTATATGTTCAAAGTCACTGTATGTCTATAATCAAGATTTAACGTCTTTGTTTGTGTACTATTGCGGATTTCAAAACAATCATTGTGTTGAATTTTTAGCATCATGTGCGTGCTTGGATCATGAGGACAACATTTTGGTAGTTAATAAAATTGATAATGCAGTTCAAATGTTAGATATTGCTGGCAAGTTCTTAAGAATTATACTTTGGCCAGAAGAAACCTTAACAAACATTATTTCCATCGCGGTTGACGAAGACAATTGGATTTGGTTGAGTACAAGCCAGAGAGAAAACTGTAGTAAAATTTTACTATTTGATTATGATTATTTAAAGCGAACAAAACGAATGCAGAGATCAATAGGAGAGACCGACGAAATTTTCTCGAAATTTAAATGACAGTGTATTTTGCGATTCACTCTATGTACATGTGTAAACAATAAAAAAGATTTTGTTGTGATTTGTTTCATCGACTAATTTTTGTCGTTCTCATGGCGCAGTGGTTAGAGCGTTTGTTCTGGAGTCGTGAAGTAAGGAGTCGATCCTTACGTCGCGGGTTCATTGTGGGACGTTGAGACCGGTCCATCGGATGAGACCGTATGAACCGAGTTCCCGTGTCACATTAGGTGCTGGCATGAAAAAGATCCCTCCCTGCTTAATGTCCCTGAGTGCCAAGTTTAGGGAAAACATTGCAGTTCTCCATGCACCGGCAAGTGGTGGCTTCTTCATATGAGTGAAAAATTCTCTAGAGGGAGGTTAAACAATATACAATCAATCAATCGACTAATTTTTGAACATCACTAATTTTAAAGGGCACCTTAACCTGTAACATCAAGTTTTTAAAAGAAAATAAAAAACACTGAGATCAATATTCCTTAATTCGGGATCACAAACCCTGATTTGGGGGACAATATATAGATTTGTTAAAGTAGCAATTTAACATTTTCTAAATACATGTCAAAACAATGATTTTTTTAAATTCCATAATTGTACATACTTTTTTTGTACTCTAAGAGTCTTAAACTAAATTGCAAAACCCATAACCATTGATCACTTTATTAGTTATCATAAAATCTACATACTGCTCAAAATAAGTCAGGGATCCAATTTTTTTACTAGAAAAATCATTCAACACCTTTGAATTTATGTGACAACAAGGCTTACGAAGTTTAAAATCATGTCATTCACCCATTTTTTTTTTTGGTTGAGTAAGTGGGTAACATGTGTTTGATGAGTTTCCGACACATTGCTCAAGAAAGTAAGTTCTCTTAAGCTTTAAACTAGCCTTCAGAGGGCCTCGTTTACACGGATTTCTACACAGACAGTTTGAAAAAGACTATATATGTAAATCTCAAAGCTTGCTGGCGTGATGTATTAAAATAAGAGAACTGTATCACATAAATCGACTAAATTGGGTTACAGAACACAGAAATTTGCAATAAAGTCGATCTGTTCTCTTCTCTGACAAGAGTGAAAAACTGTGAAAACCGTTTCAATGATAGGAACTTTTTTTTTGTTTCACATACATATTTATAAGAGATATGCATATTACTTGAATGTAATTTTTGATAACATTTTATTATCGTTGTTTCCGTTACCAGCCATCAGATATTCTGTTGCAATGTCAGATACGTTGTTTACAAATCATTCAATGGATAGCAATAATTCGAAATGTTAAATGAAATGCTTACGATAGGGGTCTTAGTCAAGTCAGCAGGTTTGGGATCCCCTCTGCCTCATGTAAATATAACAGTCCTGGAGTACTTGGGTATAAAAGTACTGCTGACCAAAAGCAATCACCGAAAAGCAGGGTATACAGATGTTCTCCCTCTCTATCCAAAATGACTAGTACCTTTTGAAATTGAAATTCTAGAACCTAGATTGGAGAATTGGCTCATGTGACCAACACAGGATCACTGTGTACAATTAAATTTTATTGAATCTACAAATCAGAAGAAATTATTAGAAGAGAAGAAAGCCACTGCGGTGGAAGTTAAAGACGTTGGTAACCGCGAAAAAAAGCATTGTATCTGATGCTGTTTTGAAGTGGGAGGGAAACATTCTGAAAAGTGAGGAAAATACTTTAAACAACTCAAGTAATCTAGAATTTAAAACAGAAACGGTAAAAGACAGGATAAAACTGTTGAAATGTCTGTAATAGTGAACTAAGGAGGCTTCGAAGAAATATGAAAAATAACCAAGCACTGAACTTTATATTTGAAGACTTGAAAAGCATTAGTAGAAAGGATATAAAGCGAAGAACACCTTTTTCGATTACAAAGGCCAAACAAATTAGAATTTTTAATATCATGTTATAAAATTTTAAAACCAAAGCTTCATATGAAAAAGAAAAATGTTAATTATTTGTATTGATAAAATGTTGTTTGTTTTACTGAAAAAAAAAAACTTGGTGTAAAGTTGTACATTTGCTACATTTATTTGACTTGAATGTGATGAGCGCTGATTTTAATTTACAGATGACGGTAGGACAATGTACGGAAGCTTTTTTACGATATGAAAATGTAACTCAACATTCAATTCAACGAAAATTTCGGGTTAAAATAACGGGTTATTTCAATGCACATATACGTTGTCTTTGAAGAAATCGACAACCACTCTACCTCAACTCCCGGCCTTCACTTGTAAGTGCCCCTAACACGATACCTATGACACATTATTGAAATACTATTATTTAATAATAAATAATATAATTAAGAACGACTAGACGACCTGAAAGTTATGTTATGAATAATTCCACACAGCTACCTGTGTTCACATTGGATGTCCGAGCTGTAGAACAGTACGCACGTTCTTTATATCCTTTCTACGTTTAGCGAAACACATATCGCTTCTACGTTTAGTGATAATGAAACACCTATATCGTTTGTACGTTTAGTGAAACACTTAATATCGTACCTAAGTTTAGTGAAACACTGATATCGTATCTACGTTTAGTGAAACACCTACTAGTGTATCGTTTCTACCTTATATCGCTTCTACGTTTATTGAAACACATCCCTTCTACGTTTAGTGAAACACTGATATCGTTTCTACGTTTTAAGTGAAACTTTTCTAGCTTTATCCTATCAGTTCTGTGTAACCAATATTAAAAATAAATACAACGAACATGTAATCGGGAAAAAATCTAGTACTGTATAGTAATTCTTTAATTAAAAAAAAAACTTATTCAAGAGTTAGGGTTTTAAATTAAAAAAAAAATCTTATTCAAGAGTTACAGTTTCATATCGTCACTAAGTTCAACAAGTTCTATAGAATTATTACATTATGAAAATGTAAACGAAACAGGAAGAATCAAACATATCGATTGATAATGATCGTTCCAAGCTTGGCGACGTTTATTTGAATATTTAAAGAATACAAACGTCTGAATGAAAACAGATATTGCACAACAATTTTAGCAGGTTTGAGTCATAGTAGAGTTAAGTGGAGTTGTTAACTTTAATTTATTGACCCTCTGATTCTTTGTAATTACAGGTTTTAACTTTTGAGTGTTTTTTTTTAAATGCAACAGATGTAATTTGATAAAATATTTAACGTTTCATTCTCGTTTAAAATTTTTGGTTGTTTTTAATTTAGTTTTTTCAAGAAGTACACGATTTTTTCTATCCAGTTGCAGAGTCATAAAGAAACTTGCCTTATGAAAACTTTCAGTTCTGAAATAAGTCCACTAACATACATGTACATGTATATGTTTTATCTAAACTTTATTTCTATGGTGGACACAATTATAATGGACCCTGTACAACCAGGCTGAAGCTAGCAGCCAATAACAGCAGCCACTAAGCGCGTAGAAGCTAGCAGCCAATAAGGAAATTCATCAAAGAACTGAGAGTACTCAGACGAGTACTGTTTTTAATACTTTATTTCAGATAATTAATGGTTAATGATTAGAAAATTAATGCAACAATTAATTACATAATAAATCAGATACTCAGAGGCAGTAAGGCTCACCTGAACAAAAAAATTATTCTTTTTAAAACTGAAAAATAAGAAATAAATTACTTTATCATATTTATCCAATTGAACAAACAAGCACTAAGAAATGGTTAACTCCTTCAGGAAGAATCCCTTTTCAACTCCTTCAGGGACCTTAAGATTATGTCAGGGCCAATTAGCTAACCTGAAATTTGATTAATATAATGATTGTAAACCGAAATACCGGTATGGCACAAGTGTAAACTATGTTGAAGTATGTTTCGAACATTATTACTGGGACAACTTAATGAATCTATAAGACTATAAATTACCACTATCAGTAATAAGAGGTGGTGTTGCCACCAAGTGGTTCCAAAAGCATTTTTGATATTACAGGCAGGTATTATACCCATGATTTATAAAGTGATCAACATTACTAGGGCAAGATAGAAGGGCCCAAGGATTATTATTTCCTGCTATCAGAAGGGGCTTTAGCGGTACCACCAGGTGGTGCCAAGTGCAGGGGCATATTTCAAGCAATCATTCGGCATCAATTATTGGACACTTGAACTAACTAACTTTCACTGGGGAAGAGTTAAGGGTCTTAGGAAGAATCCCTTGTCAACGTTTCAAGAGGTCCCAGGGACCGGAAAGGGACAGTTATCTACACTGAACTTTGGCTGTTTTGCATTATATACCAAAAACGCCATTAAAGATCAGCTATTAAAAGCCTTATCTTTGAAGTGATCACCAAATGATTAATAGGGCAAGGTAGAGAGGCCCTTGGGCTATCATTTTCCACTTTCAGAATAGGGTTCTAGTGGCACTACCAAGTAGAATGGGGCTGTAGTGGCACCACGTGGTAGTGCCAAGTGCCTGGGGCATATTTCCAGCATTCATATTTTATACATTGTCGGCCTCCAGAACAAACTAACACTGGGGATGGGTAGAGGGCCTTAGGGGGTATCCCTTGACAGATTTCTGCAGGGTCCTGGGGGCTGGAAGGGTCCAGTTAGCTAACCTGAACTTTGATGTTTTTCATCATTGTACTTTGGGAAAGGGGAAAAGGGCAGCTATTATACGCCTTATCCTTGAAGTGTTCATCAAATGATTACTGGGGCAAGGTAGAGGGGCCCTAGGGCTATCATTTCCCACTTTCAAAATGGGGCTGTAGTGGCACCACTTGGTAGTGCCAAGTGCCTGGGGCATATTTCCAGCATTCATATTTTATTCATTGTCGGCCTCCAGAACAAACTAACACTGGGGATGGGTAAGGGGCCTTAGGGGGTATCCCTTGACAGATTTCTGCAGGGTCCTAGGGGCTGGAAGGGTCCAGTTAGCTAACCTGAATGATGTTTTTCATCATTGTACATTGGGAAACGGGAAAAGGGCAGTTATTATGTCACCTATAGCTTCAACATAATCTGTCAAACTGAACGCGACATTTGTCGCAAATTTGTAAACAAAATATAGACACGGCAGTTCTATTGTATCCTAAGCTTTAAATTATTAACTCGATTTGTTCAAAGTTTAAACAAATCGAAATAATTTGTTTGTACAGAACATCTGCAATTTTATTATACACCAATCGTATTTCTCAAAACTATTTAGTACGGATTACTTTCTTGTTCAACCAGGAAGTTCTTGACGTAGTATTTAGAACGTATCCCATACAAGCAAAGAGTCGTGAGTTCGATACCGCCTGGGTGCATTTTAATTTTTTTTTTTTTTTTATTTTTCTTATTCCTTCAACACAAATGACCTTTTAAAGGTTGAAAGGCCACAGGAACAATAAGATTACCAGTATTTTCTTTTTCTTTTGTGCATAAGAATTTTTTCACTTCAATGGGAAACATTTACTTATGTATAAATATTATATTAAATATTATTTACAAGTTTACATCATGATTGCTAGTATTCTCTTTTATTTTTGCATAAGATTTTTTTTTTCACTCTAATGGAAAATATTTGCACATGTATACATTTTATATTATATACCGGTAATATTATTTACAAGTTCACATCATAAGTTTAACGTTTGAAAATCTTATTACCTCTAAAAAGTGCAAAGTTTCGATGTTAAAAATATGAGACCGTCACAGAATCTTTATCACATATTGCCAGTTTGCACATCATTATGCCCCCTTAAACTAAGTTTTGGGGGTATATAGTTTATGTTGAGTCCGTCCGTTTGCATCTCTGTCTGTTTGTCCGTAAAAACTTTAACCTTGCCCTTAACTTTTGATTTAATGGGGCTATGACTTTCATATTTCACGTGTGTACTCCGTGTGACAAGACTTTTCTTTGTGTACCACCAAATTGACCTTCTGACCATGACCTTGGAGTTTGACCAACTTTAAATTTTTTTTTAGCCTTGTCCATAACTTTTGAACGATAAAGGCCAAAACTTTCATCCTTTACATATGTATTCTATGTGACAAGATCTTACATTGGATACTAGTTACCTTGACCTTTGGACCTTAACCATGGAGATTTTTATACTTATGAACAAGATACGTTTTTTGAAACACTATGCGCCCGGAAACAACAAAGTTAAAAAAAAACATATTTATAGCATATAGATCAAAGTCAAGGTCACAAAGAAATTGAATAGTGAAGGTCTTGTCACAAGGAGTTCACACGTGAAATATGAAAGTCATAGCTCCATTAAATCAAAAATTACGGACGGACACGACAAAAACTATATACCCCCCAAAACTTCGTTTAGGGGGCATAATAAGAGGTGCAAAATGGCAATATGTAATAAAGATTCTGTGATGGTCTCATACTTTTAACATCGAAACTTTGCATTTTTTAGAGGTGATGAGATTTTTCAAACGTTAAACTTGATGTGAACTTGTAAATAATATCATATAACATAAGATGTATACAAATATCTAATATTAAAGGGAAAAAATCTCATGCAAAAAAAAAGAGATGTGATTGTGAAACACTGATGCCCCCGTATGGCAACATAGTGAAGATTAAACTTTTTTGGGATGCAAACTTTTCTGGGATGCAAAAAATATATTGGTACCTAAAGTAGTGTCTTCTAACTGGAAATACAATTGCAAAACATGAAAGTCCTATCACAATTTGTTCCCAAGTTATGGTCAGGCTTAATTTTTTTCATAAGTACAAAAATCTTCAAGATCAAGGTCAGAAGGTCAAGTTTATTGGTATCCAATGAAAGGTCTTTCCACAAAGATAACATATTCGAAGTATGGAGGCCCTAGCCCTAATCATTCAAAAGTTATGGCCAAGGTTAAAAAGATTTTTATGTACGTTAAACTCCAAGATCAAGGTCAGAGGGTCAAGGTTATTGGTATTGAATGAAAGGTTTTGTAACAAGAATTACATATGTAAAGTATGAAAACCCTAGCCCTTCCTCTTGGAAAGTTATTTCCAAGGTTGGCGTTTTTTCATAAGTCCGGAAATCTCAAAGGTCAAGGTCAAAATTCTTGATTTTAAATGAAAGGTCCTACCAAAAAAAAGTTATATTTGAAAAATGAAATTCCTAGTATCTACCGTTTTAAACTTAGGGCCAAAAGGAAAAAATTGCAATTTTGTGTAAAAGTGGGTCAAGGTCAAAATGTCAAGGTTTTTGGTATCAAATGAGAGGTCTTTTCACAAGAATTAAATATGTGAAGTATGAAAGCCCTAGTACTAACCCTTCAAAAATTATGTTCAAAGTTGTATTTTTAAAGTAGGTCAAACTCCAAGGTCAAGGGATCAAGGTTCTTGGAATCCAGTAAAGCGTTTTCTCACAAGAATTACATATGTGAAGTATGAAAGCCCTAGCACTTTCTGTTCAAAAGTTATAGCCAAGCTTAAAGTTTTTTCATAAGTACGTAAATATCCAAGGTCAAGGTCAAAAAGTCAAGCTTTGTGGTATCCAATGAAAGGCCTTGCCACAAAAAATACATAGGTAAAGTATAAATGTCCTGGTATATACTGTACAAAAGATATGGCCAAAGTAAAAATTCAAAATTTTTGTGTAAAAGTGGGTCAAACCTCAAGATCAAGGTCAAAAGGTCAAATTTGGTGGTACCCAAAAGAAGGTCTTTCCTCTAGAAATACACATGTGGAATATGAATATCATAGCTCTACTAAATCAAAAGTTATGAACAAGGATAAAGTTTTTGCGGACGGACAAACAGAGAGACGGAGAGACAGACAGACGGACACCCCTATATACCCCCAAAACTTCATTTCCGGGGGCATAATTAAAAAAAAAATTAAAATGCACCCAGCCGGTATCGAACTCTGCTTGAAAGGCATACATTCTAGACACTACGTCACGAGTTCAAACTTCCTGGCTGAACAAGACAGTAATCCGTACTAAATAGTTTTGAGAAACACGATTAGTGTATAATAAAATTGCAGATTTTCTGTATAAACAAATTATTTCGATTGGTTTCAACTTTGAACGATCGAGTTAATAATTGAAAGCCTAGGATACAATAGAACTCCCGTGTCTATACTTTGTTTACAAATTTGCGACACATGTCGCGTTCAGTTTGACAGATAATGTTGAAGTTATAGGTGACATAAGATAAGAATAAGCCTATAATAGCTGACCTTTTCCCGTTTCACAATATACAATGATGAAAAACCTCAAAGTTCAGGTTAGCTAACCGGCCCATCCCAGCCCCCTGGGACATTTTGAAATGTTGACAGGGGATACCCCCTAAGACCCTTAACCCATCCTCGGTGATAGTTGGTTTAGGTGCCCAATAAAGCAGCACAAATGAATGCTTGAAATATACCCACACACTTGGCACCACTTAGGGGTACCACTACAAATCCATTTTGAAAGTGGGAAATGATAGCCCTAGGGCCCCTCTACATCGCCCCAGTAATCATTTGGT
Organism: Saccostrea cuccullata; assembly: GCF_032062105.1. NCBI lineage: Eukaryota > Metazoa > Mollusca > Bivalvia > Ostreida > Ostreidae > Saccostrea > Saccostrea cuccullata. The sequence goes on from NW_026924863.1 coordinate 227,043, forward strand.
AAAAACTTCAAAGATAAGGCGTATAATAGCTGACCTTTTTCCGTTTCATTATATACATGTACAATGATGAAAAACCTCAAAGTTCAGTTTAGCTAACAGGCCCTTCCCAGCCCCTGCGACATATGCAAACGTTGACAGGGGGTACCCCCTAGGACCCTTAACCCATCCCTGGTGATAGTTGGTTCACGTGCCCAATAATGCAGGACAAATGAATGCTTGAGATATGCCCCACGCACTTGGCACCACTTGGTGGTGCCACTACAGCCCCATTCTGAAAGTGGGAAATGATAGCCCTAGAGCCCCTCTACCTTGTCCCAATAATCATTTAATGAACACTTCAAGGATAAGGCGTATAATAACTGCCCTTTTCCCGTTTCTCAATGTACAATGATGAAATACATCAAAATTCAGGTTAGCTAACTGGACCCTTCCAGCCCCTAGGACCCTGCAGAAATCTTTCAAGGGATACCCCCTAAGGCCCCTTACCCATCCCCAGTGTTAGTTTGTTCTGGAGGCCGACAATGAATAAAATATGAATGCTGGAAATATGCCCCAGGCACTTGGCACCACCAAGTGGTGCCACTACAGCCCCATTCTGAAAGTGGGAAATGATAGCCCTAGGGCTCCTCTACCTTGCCCCAATAATCATTTGATGAACACTTCAAGGATAAGGCGTATAAAAACTGCCCTTTCCCCGTTTCCTAACGTACAATGATGAAAAACATCAAAGTTCAGGTTAGCTAACTGGATCCTTCCAGCACCTAGGACCCTGCAGAAATCTGTCAAGGGATGCCCCCTAAGGCCCCTTACCCATCCCCAGTGTTAGTTTGTTCTGGAGGCCGACAATGAATAAAATATGAATGCTGGAAATATGCCCCAGGCACTTGGCACCACCAAGTGGTGCCACTACGGCCCCATTCTGAAAGTGGGAAATGATAGCCCTAGGGCCCCTCTACCTTGCCCCAATAATCATTTGATGAACACTTCAAGGATAAGGCGTATAATGGCTGCCCTTTTCCCGTTTCCCAATGTACAATGATGAAAACATCAAAGTTCAGGTTAGCTAACTGGACCCTTCCAGCCCCTAGGACCCTGCAGAAATCTGTCGAGGGATACCCCCTAAGGCCCCTTACCCATCCCCAGTGTTAGTTTGTTCTGGAGGCCGACAATGAATAAAATATGAATGCTGGAAATATGCCCCACACACTTGGCACCACCAAGTGGTGCCACTACAGCCCCATTCTGAAAATCTGAAATGATAGCCGTAGGGCCCCTCTACCTTGCCCCAATAATCATTTGGTGAACACTTCAAAGATAAGGCGTAGGATAGCTGACCTTTTCCCGTTTCACAATATGCAATGATGAAAAAAACATCAAAGTTTAGGTTAGCTGACCGGCCTTTCCCAACCCCTGGGACCCTTTGAAACTTTGACAGGAGATACCCCCTAAGACCCTTATCCCATCCCCAGTGAAAGATGGTTCAGGTTCCCAGAAATGGAGGACAAATGAATGCTTGAAATATGCCCCACGCACTTGGCACCATTTCGTGGTGCCACTACAACCCCATTTTGAAGGTGGGAAATGATAGCCCTAGGACCCCTCTACCTTGCCCCAATAATCATTTGGTGAACACTTCAAAGATAAGGCGTATAATAGCTGACCTTTTCCCGTTTCACAATATGCAATGATGAAAAAACATCAAAGTTCAGGTTAGCTGACCGGCCTTTCCCAACCTCTGGGACCCTTTGAAATTTTGACAGGAGATACCCCCTAAGACCCTTATCCCATCCCCAGTGAAAGATGGTTCAGATTTCCAGAAATGGAGGACAAATGAATGCTTGAAATATGCCCCACGCACTTGGCACCATTTCGTGGTGCCACTACAACCCCATTTTGAAGGTGGGAAATGATAGTCCTAGGGCCCCTCTACCTTGCCCCGATAATCATTTGGTGAACACTTCAAAGATAAGGCGTATAATAGCTGACCTATTCCCGTTTCACAATATACAATGATGAAAAATATCAAAGTTCAGGTTAGCTGACCGACCCTACCCAGCCCCTGGGACTTTTTGAAACTTTGTCAGGGGATACTCCCTAAGACCCTTAACCCATCCCAAGTGAAAGATGGTTCAGATTCCCTGAAATGGAGGACAAATGAATGCTTGAAATATGCCCCAGCCACTTGGCACCACTTGGTGGTGCCACTACAGCCCCATTTTGAAGGTGGGAAATGAAAGCCCTAGAACCCCTCTACCTTGCCCCAATAATCATTTGGTGAACACTTGAAAGATAAGGGGTATAATATATGACTTTTCTGTTTTCAATATGCATTTATAAAAAAAAAAGCAAAGTTCAGGTTAGCTAACTGGACCCTTCCAGCCCCTAGGACCCTGCAGAAATCTGTCAAGGGATGCCCCCTAAGGCCCCTTACCCATCCCCAGTGTTAGTTTGTTCTGGAGGCCGACAATGAATAAAATATGAATGCTGGAAATATGCCCCAGGCACTTGGCACTACCACGTGGTGCCACTACAGCCCCATTCTACTTGGTAGTGCCACTAGAGCCCTATTCTGAAAGTGGAAAATGATAGCCCTAGGGCCCCTCTACCTTGCCCCAGTAATCATTTGATGAACACTTCAAGGATAAGGCGTATAATAACTGCCCTTTTCCCGTTTCCCAATGTACAATGATGAAAAACATCAAAATTCAGGTTAGCTAACTGGACCCTTCCAGCCCCTAGGACCCTCCAGAAATCTGTCAAGGGATACCCCCTAAGGCCCCTTACCCATCCCCAGTTTTAGTTTGATCTGGAGGCCGACAATGAATAAAATATGAATGCTGGAAATATGCCCCAGGCACTTGGAACCACCAAGTGGTGCCACTACAGCCCCATTTTGAAAGTGGGAAATGATAGCCCTTGGGCCCCTCTACCTTGCCCCAGTAATCATTTGATGAACACTTCAAGGATAAGGCGTATAATAACTGCCCTTTCCTCGTTTCCCAATGTACAATGATGAAAAACATCAAAGTTCAGGTTAGCTAACTGGATCCTTCCAGCCCCTAGGACCCTGCAGAAATCTGTCAAGGGATACCCCCTAAGGCCCCTTACCCATCCCCAGTGTTAGTTTGTTCTGGAGGCCGACAGTGAATAAAATATGAATGCTGGAAATATGCCCCAGGCACTTGGCACCACCAAGTGGTGCCACTACAGCCCCATTTTGAAAGTGGGAAATGATAGCCCTAGGGCCCCTCTACCTTGCCCCAGTAATCATTTGATGAACACTTCAAGGATAAGGCGTATAATAACTGCCCTTTTCCCGTTTCCCAATGTACAATGATGAAAAACATCAAAGTTCAGGTTAGCTTACTGGACCCTTCCAGCCCCTAGGACCCTGCAGAAATGTGTCAAGGGATACCCCCTAAGGCCCCTTACCCATCCCCAGTGTTAGTTTGTTCTGGAGGCCGACAATGAATAAAATATGAATGCTGGAAATATGCCCCAGGCACTTGGCACCACCAAGTGGTGCCACTACAGCCCCATTTTGAAGGTGGGAAAAGATAGCCCTAGGGCCCCTCTACCTTGCCCCAGTAATCATTTGATGAACACTTCAAGGATAAGGCGTATAATAACTGCCCTTTTCCCGTTCCAATGATGAAAAACATCAAAGTTCAGTTTGGCCCTTTCCAGACCCTGGGACTCTACAGAACTCTGTCAAAGGATATCCCCCCTAAGATCCTGAACCCATTCCAGTGATAGTTTGTCCAGGTGCACAATAATACATGACAAATGAATGCTTGAAATATGCCCCAGCCACTTGGCACCACTTGGTGGTACCACTACAGCCCCATTTTGAAAGTGGGAAATGATATCCGTAAAAGCCCTCTACCTTGCCCCAATAATCATTGGTTGACACTTCAAAGAATAGCTGTTCTCTAATGGGTTTTTATCGGGATATAATGTAAAAGCCAACGTCCAAGTTTGCCTACTAGCTTTTTGTGGTCCCTGGGACCCTTTGAAAGGTTGACAAGGGATACTTCCTAAGGCCCTTAATCCATCCCCAGTGATAGTTTGTTCAAGTGGCCAATAATTGATGACAATTGATTGCTGAAATATACTCTACGCACTTGGCACCACCTGGTGGTACCACTACAAACCCGTTCTTATAGCAGGAAACAAAAGTCCTGGGGCCCTTCTACCTTGCCCTAGTTACGATATGGTGGGCACTTTATAAATCATGGGTATAATACCTGCCTCTTATATTAAAAATGCTCTTGGAACCACTTGGTGGCACCACCACCACTTATTACTGATAACGGTTATTAATAGTCTTATAGACCCTTAAAGTTGCCCGGATTATAATGTTCGAAACATACTTCAACGTAGTTTACACTAGTGTAATTTTTCAGTTTACAATCGATAGAGTAACCAATTTTCAGGTTAGCTTATTGGCCCTGTCATATTCTTGAGGTCCCTGAAAGAGTTGAAAAGGCATCCTTCTTGAAGTAGTTAAACATGACTGTCTTAGTGCTTGTTTGATGAAGTGGACTAAGATGATTGGGTAATTTATTTCTATTTTTTTCAGTTTCAAAAAAAGAACATTTTTTCAGGTGAGCCTTACTGCCTCCGAGTGTCTGATTTATTATATAATTAATTTTCGCATTAATTATCCAATTATTAACCCTTAATTACCTAATATAAAGTTTTAAAAACATTATTGTCTTTCAGTACTCTCAGTTCTTTGATGAATTTCCTTATTGGCTGCTAGCTTCTACGGGCTTAGTGGCTGCTGTTATTGGCTGCTAGCTTCAGCCTGGTCCCTGTACATGGAGATTAATGAAACTAAGGTACTGAAGTATGAAATCATGAAATTTTCTTCAAATGCCTGGATACGTATAGTTTTTTTTTCTAAAATATTTCTGATGATCAATTTCCAATTAGAAAATGCATATTAGGTGTCTTTTTTTGCATTTCTGAAATTTATTTTGAGATTTACTATTTTATTTCCATATGCTTAACATAAATGATGGAGTTTGAGCAATTGTCGTGGGTAAATTCACATTACCCCAGTACTTTGAAAATTCAGAAGCATTTTATGAGCATTTTTAATCATTCATTCCCTGATATTCAGAACCTGAGGATCGGACTACCTTAAAAGAAATTGAGATTTATAGGCAAAAATTCATAAATTAATATTTAACTATTTAAAGTTTGAGGTTGTAAACTTCAATTCTTTCTCAGTTGTTCGTTTGAGATAGAAAAGGGGGTTTACCTATTTCTCGAGGTCAATGTATGCGTATTGCTGTTCTACGAACAGCACTTAACAACAAGTTTCAAGGTATGTTACGTAAGACAAGGCTGGCCAACACCTAGATTATGATGAACATTTTGCGTCAAATGGACGATCTCCATTGTACTTATCACGGCAGGGATTCTATTCCAGTAAAATATACTGGTATTTTGATAAGATATTAAGACTGGCAACTATCAAGTACTTGTTTTACTAATCACTCTTATCAGTTTTCATTGAAATCCTTCCTAGATTTATTGTTTATTCCTTCCGTTTACATCCTGATCAAAAGGTGGTTCATCAAATAAAAAATGAAACACATATAATAAAAGTTGACTGCCATAATTCTTCAAGATTTTCTTTACTTCACATTATGTTTCTCTGCCATACATCTACAGCATAATAAAATTGTAAAAATGTAAAACCAAAAAAGGAAATAAAATAATCGACCACAATAGGTTGAAAATCGTTGATATTCCAAATTAAGTGGACATATTTACTTCTAAAGTCTATTAATTAAATAATGAAAAGAAAGGCTTGCATAGGTAGATAAAGAAGTTTAGTCGACTAGCAGTTTTGTTGTTCATAAAGACGACTCAAAACAATGGGTGACTTGAATATATAAACTTTTACTTAATATAATTAAACTGTAATTGCATTCATAAAGCATCATAGGAATATATTCTCGGTAAATCTATATGAAATATCAGGAAGAGACGTTGGCGATAACATTGGCAAAAAAGATCTTTACGTTCACAGCTTATGAGTCACCTTGCTCCTTAACCAAAATACAATGCATGAATCTCCTACTATATTTAAATTTCTGATGAAAACAAATACATTGATCAGATATTGTATTTTAAAAATGATTAAATGCCTTGTGCATTGTACCGATATGGGGATTTCCGTAAAGCAAGTCAATTGAATTTAAATAATTGAAGTGAATAAGTATATCTCCCTATTAAATGATCAGCAATTTAAATGCTCTTTGTTTGGTTTTAGCTCTCTTTCCAGAGGAGTACCTCAGAATAAGTTCATGAAGTTCAGCGAGAGTTTATTCAGCTTTTCACTTAATTTGCTTACATTATATGTTTTTCGACCTATCAAATTGCACGTTTTATACTAAATTCACCATGAACATAAACACGACAATATTTTAATGCACGGTGGCCTTGGTCAACGAGAAGACCTCATCAAAAGTCAATAATAGTATAATAATAAAATTTCTATTTCTTGCTACTTGTGAAGTGTATATCTATCCCTCCCTGACCAATAGCAAAAGATGAAAAGATTTTAGAAAGATGATCCATACACATTTGCTACATTTGAAAAAAAAATACTATTCCATTCTAAATTTGTGAAATGAAATGACTTAAAGGTCAGATGAAATATTAAATGTTATTGAAGACACTGTCAACACATATTTCCGAATCATGCCTGACAATTTGTATCATTGCAACAGCATGATAATTTAAATATATAACAAATTTCTCTACCTCCGTTTCAACTATCAGTGATCGTTTTTGTCTTATATTTGCAATGAAATGTCAACGACATCTTTCTGCAGTCATCAGACCTGCCTCAAGTTGTGAATTGAATTAATTACCATTACAATGTGATTCATGTTTCTAGTTTCAGTAAGAGGGGGTGTACCGTAGCATTACGACAATATTTCTCTCTCGTTTCTAAAAAAAATAAATGGGGGTGTCAAAGTTTCGATTCAAACGGAAAATTTATCACCTCATTGCGCTTCATTGTAAATATCTTTCCCCTCGTTATACGAAAAAATATAAGTAGCATGTCTCATAAAATGAATTCTTGGAAATGTTGATTTTTTAGACATGTAGGCACTATATATATGTAACGACTTCCTCCTTATGACATTATCTAAATCCCCATTGCAACATTGTAACATTACCGAGGAAGGGTACGGAGCTTTTTTAATTATTTATTTTTATTTCTAAATTTGAGTATTTTTTATAATTTATTTTAAAATTTTAATTAATATTTTATACTTGATTTTATAGGTTTAAAAAATTAAATGCCTGGAGAACAACTGACTTGCATATTCAAGCTTGCGCAAGCAAAATATGGGGGCACTTTACCAAACAGGTCAATGATGTTTGAGGTATTCTCAATGTTCAATTCATACAAATGTCTTTGCTACACAAAGAGGGAATTTTTGCGGGATCTCTGCGAAAATGTAACATTTTCGCAACTGAAAGATTTCATATACTCAAAACGCGACAAGAGTACCACAAAAAAGGAAATCTGTGATCGAATCGAGTTGGCCTGCTGGCGACTGTGTAAGAGTAGTTATAGCAAACGAGTGGTTGCTGAATCTGAACTGTTCAAACTGTGGCAGATTTTTAACATCCTTGCAGATGAAGAGTCCTATCCTCCAGTTATATCACTACAAGATTCAACTTGGGTTGTTGAAAAATTTGCTTCATATCAAAACAGTGACAAAAAGGAAACTCAGTGGGAGAAGGGTGAGTTGACATTTCAGCATTTTGTCAATTTTCTGGAGAATAACTTTGAGAAAAGGTCAAATTTCCAAGCTACAAAAGAAATCCATGAGTGGCTGATTAAGGAAGTTATAAAAGGTGGGTGGGTATATGTGAGAATTAAACGCCACCAAAATTGGTCCAATTGGTTGAGAAAATGGGTGACTTTATCTCCTGGAAAAATGTTGCTTTCTTCTGGCAAAAGCTCTAAATCTTCAAGTTGGAACACAAAGAGTGTATTCTACATTTCTGAGCAAACCAATATTCAAACACATAAGAATGAAAATAAAGGGATGACAAATGTTATTCACGTTACAAATGCTTCACTATATGAGTGCCATTTTGCAACCATGGGAGAAAATGAGATGCATTCATGGTTAAATGCCTTCACTGAATCGGTAAAACAATACAGAGAAGGCACTAGCCCAGTCCATAAACTCTTAAAAAGACAAAACTGTAGACAACCTGAGACAGTATCTAGTCCACACATCATAGAACGTGAAAAGTCTTTTATTCGATCTGTATCAGAAAGGAGTGTTCGAAAAAATGCAAAAGATGATGGAAAAAGTTCCACCAAGCAGAACATCAGTCAAAGATGCCTTCTTCGTTTGAACTCCGTAAACACCGAAAAAGAGAAAATCAAAGCAGTTTTTCTAGAACTGGACAAGAATGGGAATGGATACTTGGAAGAGAGGGAGTTTTCTATGACACTAAAAGAATTTGGACTGGATCTAAGCGATTCAGAGAGTAAAGAAATATTTAGGAGTATAGATGCAGATGGTGACGGGAAGGTTGCATTCAATGAATTCTATGACTATTTTCTAGAAAAGATCTTGAGCGAGGATAAGTCTGCTTTGCTTAAGGCTTTTAATGAGGCCGATCGAGAAAAGAAGGGAGCAATTAATTTCAGAGAGTTTTCAGAGTTTGTGCGAGACAGACATAGCACTATCTGCCTTGATAAAGTATTGTCAACTTTTGACAAGTTAAGCAAAAATGATTGTAACGGCGAACTATCATTCCAAGATTTCCAGTGTATGTCGATTCTCGATGACCTAGATATTTTTCCAGATTCAACTGAAAATTTTGAAGCTCTGCTTAAGTCAAGATTTGATTCAACAGATCCAAAAATTCTTAGACAAAAAATAGAAAAGAGGTGGCAAAAATTTGCTTCCTTCAGGCGGCAAGGAGCAAATGGAAGTGTTGTTATGAAAGGTGCCAATGGTATCGTAGAAGACGTAGTTCCAGGTGAATACAACCTCAAAGATCTTGCAAAATTCGTCGACTTGCCAAAATTACTACCGAAAGTGACCATTGTCAAAGGGATTTCATGGGAGTCCAGCAATATTCCAAATACATCCGGAAACCTTGTCTTTCCGTCTGACTTTAATGGCATTTTAGAAGTCGAGGTTGCCACCAGCGAGCTATTGGGATTCTATGGTTGCACTTTTGCCGACAGTAGAGCAGAAAAGGTTTCTCTTCCGTATCGCCATGCTGTACAAGATTTTACCTATGAGAATAATTACTTAGCCGATTACGTAGAAAAACAAAATGGCGGGGCTGGTTTGGAGAGGCATGGGTTTTCACATCTTGATTGTCCATTGGATGAAATTTCAGGATATTTTATTTTAGCAAAAATGATAGGTGACGAACTGTATGTTTCGGCTTTTAAGATTCCAAAAAGACATACACTGTACATTCCTGAGAATTGCATCCATTCTAATGATTACTTGAAGGGAACCTGGCGAACCATGTTATCTGATGAAACCAATATAGACCATGTTCTTCTCAAACGAAGACACTCTGATGGCGAAGAAACCTGCTTACAATCTTTTACTTTTAAATTTTCCTAATTTGGAATTGTGCAATATACATTAATCATCTTTAACAGTATTGCAACCTTTAAGTGATAGTTTTGGTACATGTAACAGAAGCATTTATTTAATTTTTGTCGAGATTTTACCATTTTAACGAAAAAAATTTCATTTAATTTACTTGGTTATATCATTTTTAGAAATTCTACTTCAAGAGAGTGGTATTTGCATCTACCAGAAAGTTTTTTCTATGAAGTGGCACACTAGGCCCCATTTTTGCTGTTACACGTCACTATATAAGTCTTGTGCAGCTTTGTTTTCAATGTTTCATGTATGTATTTATATTTTATGTTAATGTTTTGAATAACGATTGATACTCAAGGCTTTGTTTGTTGATGACAAGTTATTAAACTTGCATTTAAAAAGTTTAAGGGGTGTTTATGATTGACAAAAAAATATGCAATCTTTAATTTAAATACTTGTACATCTCATACCTGCAGAAAAGGTGAGTTTGCTTATTTTGTATTCGTATAAAAGGAGGTCAGTTGAAAAAAATTGCAATATTCAAATTCTCCTTACTCCAGCCTTTACCTGGAGAAATGATCCTGGTCGAGGGGAACTGGAATTATGTTAACACCCTCAATGATATACTTTTAACTGTTTTATTATAAAGAATTACCGATACAGATTTATAATACCTATAAAATTTCGTAGCAGCGATCAACTAATACTTAATAAACTCAAGCACTACAAAACAAGGCTAAGACATACACAGCAATATCGAGGAAATTGTTCACATCTATAGATCTAAAAGTTTTATTTTGGGAGAAAAATTACTAGATGTATTATAAATTAGCTTAAATTTGAGGGCACCGTCTTCCAAACATCACAGAAAGGTATTGATGTATGAACTGTATATAAACAAACATGTATGAGACATGTTCAATATCATTAATATATAATGTATAAACAAATTAAAGCCCCATCCTGCCGCAGGTACAATGTACATGTATTAGCACAAAAAAGATAATTCACAGCTCAAACCTGCTAAATGCAGAGTAAAGGATTTTATTTGCAGCCCTTGAGCAGTCGGCAAATGGTGACGTCTTATGCGAGTGTTATATTCTCAAAAGTGCGTTAAACAAACAAATCACTCTAGAATGGCCTATTTTTTCAGAATCTACGAACTGCTCTTTTTACGTATATGTTACGTTTTATGGATCCATTCCTTGAATTGAGTTATTTGTAAATGCTCAAAGATAAAATAAAATTGGCCTTTCTTCTTAAAAAGATAACAGATTTCTTGGAAAATACTTGTTTCTAAGTTATGCAAGGTCATGATTCAAACCAGGCAAATGGGATAATGTTTTAAAGCTTCTTTTTAAGAAAGATAACAAAATGTACACTTCTGCGCCGTGTCATTGAACATTTAATATCTGATGCATTTGCTATTGCTATGTACTTTAAAAAACACTTCAAACTATCTAAGGAAAATTTACAATAAAATCTTTCACGACAGTGATTTAACCAGAAGTCTTTGTTGAGACTGTAACTGTACTGGTTTAAATTATACTTATAACAAAGGAAGAGAGAAGTAGCAGTTGGGACTTGCAACTTTACAACAGCAATAAATAGAAAATTGATCCTTGATTAAGTCATTTTTTTTGTGGCAATTTTGCAATAAGATTACAACTGTAGGAGTAGCTTTTAATAAATTTTTAAAGAATTTTCAATTTTAGTTACCATGGCAACATCATTTTTCAAAATAAATTAAAAAATCAACTAGAGGAACTGTAAGCAATGAGCTCACTATATGATACCCCCCGCCTCCCATATGGTTATAACTGATGACAAAGTCTATGATTTGCTGTGGCCGGGAAACCCAAAATAATAACCTCTATAGCTATAATTCCTATGTGTGTAAATAAAAACTCCATAGCTCTTAGTCCTGTCTCTAAAGATAAAACTCCATATTTCTTAATCCTGTCCTATCTATATATCTTAATCCATTCTCTGTAGATAAAACCTTGTACCTATTAATCCTACGTATGTAAATAGAAGTCCATTGCTCTTAATCCTGTCTCAGTAAATAATACTCCATAGCTCTTAATCCTGTCTCAGTGGATAAAACTCCATAGCTCCTAATCCTGTCTCTGTAGATTAATCTCCATAGCTCCTAATCCTGTCTCAGTAGCTAAAACTCAGTAGCACAAACTCCTCTTGCAGTAAATAAAACTCCATAGTTCTTAATCAAGTTGCTGCACATTATACTCCGAACCTCTTAATCCCGTCTCTGTAGATAAAACTCCGTACTTCTTAATCCTGTCTCTGTAGATAAAACTCCGTACCTCTTGATCCTGTCTCTGTAGATAAAACTCTGTAGCTCTTAATGCTGTCTCTGTAGATAAAACTTCATAGCTCTTAATCCTGTCTTTGCAGATAAATCTCCATACCTCCTAATCCTGTCTTTGTAGATAAAACTCCGTATTTCTGAATCCTGTCTCTTTAGATAAAACTCAGTAGCTCAAAATCCTGTTTTTGTACATAAAACTCTGTAGTTCTTAATCCCGTTTCTGCAGATAAAAGTCCTCTTGCAGTAAATAAAAGTCTGTAGCTCTTAATCCTGTCTCAGTAGCTAAAACTCAGTAGCACAAACTCCTCTTGCAGTAAATAAAACTCTGTAGCTCTTAATCCAGTCTCTGTACATAAAACTCCATACCTCTTAATCCTGTCTCTGTAGATAAAACTCCGTACCTCTTGATCCTGTCTCTGTAGATAATTTTCCATAGCTCCTAATGCTGTCTCAGTAGCTAAACCTCAGAAACACAAACTCCTCTTGCAGTAAATAAAACTCCGTAGTTCTTAATCCAGTCTTGGTACATAAAACTCTGTACTTCTTCATCCTGTCTCCATAGATAAAACTCTATATCTCTTAATCCTCTCTCTGTAGATAAAACTCCATACCTATTAATCCTATGTATGTAAATAAAAGTCCGTAGCTCTTAATCCTGTCTCAGTAGATAAAACTCTGTAGTTCTTAATACTGACTCTGTAGATAAAATTCTGTAGCACTTAATCCTGTCTCTGTAGATATAACACTGTAGTTTTTAATCCAGACTCAGTAGATAAAACTCTGTAGCTCTGAATCCTGTCTCTGTAGATAAAACTCCATACCTCTTGATCCTGTCTCAATAGATAATTCTCCATAGCTCCTAATCCTGTCTCAGTAGCAAAAACTCAGAAGCACAAACTTCTCTTGCAGTAAATAAAACTCTGTAGTTCTTAATCCAGTCTCGGTACATAAAACTCTGTACTTCTTAATCCTCTCTCTGTAGATAAAACTCTGTATTTCTTAATCCTCTCTCTGTAGATAAAGCTCTGTAGCTCTTAATCCTGTCTCTGTAGATATAACACTGTAGTTTTTAATTCTGACTCAGTAGATAACTCTGTAGCTCTTAATCCTCTCTCTGTAGATAAATCTCCATACCTCTTACTCCTGTCTCTGTAGATAAAACAACATACTTCTAAATCCTGTCTCTGAAGATAAAACTCTGTAGTTCTTAATCCAGTCTCTGTAGATAAAACACCGTAGCTCTTAATCCTTTCTTCGTAGATAAAATTCCGTTTCTATTAATCCTATGTGTATAAATAAAAGTCAGTACCTCTTAATCCTGTCTCACTAGATAAAACTCTGTAGCTCTTAATCTTGTCTCAATAGATAAAACTCCGTATTTCTAAATGCTGTTTCAGTTGATAAAACTCCGTAGTTCTTAATAATGTCTCTACAGATAAATCTACATAGATCTTTATATCCTGTCTCTGTAGATAACACTCTTTAGTTCCTAATCCTTTCTCTGTAGATAAAATTCAGTAGCTCTAAATCCTGTCTCTGTAGATAATACTCTGTAATTCTTAATCCTGTCTCTGTAGATAATACTCTGATTCTCTTACTCCTCTCTCTGTAGATAAACCTCTATAGCTATAATTCCTATGTGTGTAAATAAAAACTCCATAGCTCTTAATCCTGTCTCTAAAGATAAAACTCCATATTTCTTAATCCTGTCCTATCTATATCTCTTAATCCATTCTCTGTAGATAAAACCTTGTACCTATTAATCCTATGTATGTAAATAAAAGTCCGTTGCTCTTAATCCTGTCTCAGTAAATAAAACTCCATAGCTCTTAATCCTGTCTCAGTGGATAAAACTCTGTAGCTCTTAATCCTGTCTCTGTAGATTAATCTCCATAGCTCCTAATCCTGTCTCAGTAGCTAAATCTCAGTAGCACAAACTCCTCTTGCAGTAAATAAAACTCCGAAGTTCTTAATCCAGTCGCTGTAACTCTTAATCCTGTCTCTATAGGTAAAACTCCGTACATCTTGATGCTGTCTCTGCAGATAATTCTCCATAGCTCCTAATCCTGTCTCAGTAGCTAAACTCAGTAGCACAAACTCCTCTTGCAGTAAATAAAACTCCATAGCTCTTAATCCAGACTCTGTATATAAAACTCTGTAGCTCTCAATCCTGTTTCTGTAGATAAATCTTCGTAGCTCTTAATCCTGTCTTTGTAGATAAATCTCCATACCTCTTAATCCTGTCTTTGTAGATAAATCTCCATACCTCTTAATCCTGTCTTTGTAGATTAAACTCCGTATTTCTGAATCCTGTCTCTTTAGATAAAACTCAGTAGCTCAAAATCCTGTGTTTGTACATAAAACTCTGTAGTTCTTAATCCCGTTTCTGCAGATAAAACTCCTCTTGCAGTAAATAAAAGTCTGTAGCTCTTAATCCTGTCTCAGTAGCTAAAACTCAGTAGCACAAACTCCTCTTGCAGTAAATAAAACTCCGTAGCTCTTAATCCAGTCTCTGTACATAAAACTCTGTACCTCTTAATCCTGTCTCTGTAGATAAAACTCCGTACCTCTTGATCCTGTCTCTGTAGATAATTTTCCATGGCTCCTAATCCTGTCTCAGTAGCTAAAACTCAGAAGCACAAACTCCTCTTGCAGTAAATAAAACTCTGTATTTTTTAATCCAGTCTCGGTACATAAAACTCTGTACTTCTTAATCCTGTCTCTGTAGATAAAACACTGTATTTCTTAATCATCTCTCTGTAGATAAAGCTCTGTAGCTATTAATCCTGTCTCTGTAGATATAACACTGTAGTTTTTAATTCTGACTCAGTAGATAACTCTGTAGCTCTTAATCCTCTCTCTGTAGATAAATCTCCATACCTCTTACTCCTGTCTCTGTAGATAAAACAACATACTTCTAAATCCTGTCTCTGAAGATAAAACTCTGTAGTTCTTAATCCAGTCTCTGTAGAGAAAACACCGTAGCTCTTAATCCTTTCTTCGTAGATAAAATTCTGTTTCTATTAATCCTATGTGTATAAATTAAAGTCAGTAACTCTTAATCCTGTCTCACTAGATAAAACTCCGTAGCTCTTAATCCTGTCTCAGTAGATAAAACTCCGTATTTCTTAATCCTGTCTCAGTAGATAAAACTCTGTAGTTCTTAATCCTGTCTCTGTAGATAAATCTACATAGCTCTTTATCCTGTCTCTGTAGATAACACTCTGTAGTTCCTAATCACGTCACTGTAGATAAAATTCCGTAACTCTTAATCCTGTCTCTGTAGATAAAACTCTGTAGCTCTTAATCCTGTCTCTGTAGATAATACTCTGTATTTCTTAATCCTCTCTCTGTAGATAAACCTCTATAGCTATAATTCCTATGTGTGTAAATAAAAACTCCATAGCTCTTAATCCTGTCTCTAAAGAAAAAACTCCATATTTCTTAATCCTGTCCTATCTATATCTCTTAATCCATTCTCTGTAGATAAAACCTTGTACCTAGTAATCCTATGTATGTAAATAAAAGTCCGTTGCTCTTAATCCTGTCTCAGTAAATAAAACTCCATAGCTCTTAATCCTGTCTCAGTAGATAAAACTCTGTAGCTCTTAATCCTGTCTCTGTAGATAAATCTCCATAGCTCCTAATCCTGTCTCAGTAGCTAAAACTCAGTAGCACAAACTCCTCTTGCAGTAAATAAAACTCCATAGTTCTTAATCAAGTTGCTGCACATAATACTCCGAACCTCTTAATCCTGCCTCTGTAGATTAAACTCCGTACTTCTTCATCCTGTCTCTGTAGATAAAACTCCGTACCTCTTGATCCTGTCTCTGTAGATAATTCTCCATAGCTCCTAATCCTGTCTCAGTAGCTAAAACTCAGAAGCACAAACTCCTCTTGCAGTAAATAAAACTCCGTAGTTCTTAATCCAGTCTCGGTACATAAAGCTCTGTAATTCTTAATCATGTCTCTGTATATAAAACTCTGTAGCTCTTAATCCTGTCTCTGTAGATAAATCTTCGTAGCTCTTAATCCTGTCTTTGTAGATAAATCTCCATACCTCTTAATCCTGTCTTTGTAGATAAATCTCCATACCTCTTAATCCTGTCTTTGTAGATAAAACTCCGTATTTCTGAATCCTGTCTCTGTAGATAAAACTCAGTAGCTCAAAATCCTGTGTGTGTACATAAAACTCTGTAGTTCTTAATCCTGTCTCTGTAGATAAACTCCTCTTGCAGTAAATAAAAGTCTGTAGCTCTTAATCCTGTCTCAGTAGCTAAAACTCAGTAGCACAAACTCCTCTTGCAGTAAATAAAACTCCGTAGCTCTTAATCCAGTCTCTGTACATAAAACTCCGTTGCTCTCAATCCTGTCTCTGTAGATAAAACTCCATACCTCTTAATCCTGTCTCTGTAGATAAATCTCCAATGCTCCTAATCCTGTCTCAGAAACTCAAAATCCTTTTGCAGTAAATAGAACTCCGTACTTCTTAATCCTGTCTCTGTAGATAAAACTCTGAATTCCTTAATCATCTCTCTGTAGATAAAGCT